>NC_142165.1:80437503-80737771 GCF_029865625.1 Vigna umbellata | reverse complement strand
AAATTTTTGTATTAAGACTATAATTTTTTTTATTCTACTAAAAACAAAACATGTCAATATTTATTGTACTACATTCACTATTTATCCATATTTGGTTAAATGTATCTTAAAACTAACTATTAAAGTAAAATTAATATATAAAGAATTGCGTATACAATAACGATTCTTACTCTAATAGTTTTACATGACTTCAACAATGGTTGATGCAAGGACTATTGTTGAAAATGGACTAGAAATTAAAAACAAAAATGAAAAGCATACAATGAAGGTTTCACCAAGAACTGAAAGTGACTAGAAATTATGAAATAAAAATAAAAGGTGAAGCATACTAATATTTCACATCTTTAGTATTTTTCCATAAAAATTAAAATTGGAGGTTTAGGAATTTAACAATGAAAAATGTAAATTGGAAAACAAAATTATATATTAAAATCAAAATCAATAATAATCAAAACAAATTAATACACATACTCAAACAACCAAACAATTTAAAAATTATAGTTTTCTAAAAATTATATTCAGTTTGAACAATTTACCAATTCAATTGACTAAACCAATTTATACAAATTAAATTTTAATTTAATTCAATCTAATTCGTATTCAATTAATTCTAATTCCAATTATAATTTCAGTAATGTAAATTGATAACACAAAAAGTAAAACTAAAATCAGGAAAAAGAACAAATTCAAATAAACAGAACGATGAGTATAGAGCTCAATTTATAAACATTTATTACTTTGGATTTAACGTATATAAATATATGTTTTGTGTTATTGACAAATGGAAATTTTATGCAACATTCGCAACCTATAAGTAACCTTACTATATCAAAGGATAACTTTATGTAAAATATGTGACCTATGAATAGTAATGTGGCATGAGTTTGATCATTTAAACTATTTGATTTAACCAATGTCATATGTAATTCTTCTTTTTTATAGATAAAGAACAATTTTTTGCAAGATTTGTTTACTCTGAACACCTTGTGAATCAATGAATTTATGATCTTCACTTTAATAAATGAAATGTGAATCATAGCTTTATATTGCGACGAAGGATAATTCTATGAATGATTCTTTGTTGAATAGATACATTTGCAAATTTTATTTTACTTGATGTAAAATATGGAGTGTTGCTTTGTATTGCTTTATGTTGCGACAAAAGATTATTCTTTGAATAACTCATGACCTATGAATAGTGATAATATTAGATAAATCAATACATTATCATGCAACAAATAATGATTATTTACATAATTTATGACCTAATTGTATAACTTATATGAGGGATAAATAATCTTGTGTAAACAAGTCCATATGCGATCTTTGGTTAAATCTATGCAAATTAAATCCTTCCATTTCATGTGATAATTTAAAATTTAAAATTATTAAATTTAAAAAATAAAGGGACATAAATTAAATTTCAACTTTGTAATTTACTTATAAAATATAAATGATTTGTAATTAATTAAACTATAAATGATTATATCTTAAAAATTAATTAATTAAGACATAATTACAAACAAATGTTTATTTTGGTTAGATGAAATAGACTTAGTCTTATCTCCTTATATCTTCCTATTTATAAATGCATAATTATATGTGTTATACACATATTAGGGGATTCAATATGCTTCTCTTTTTTATAGGTTCCTCCTTAAGCTAGGCTAGGTCAAAGTAAGAAGATGAAACTATAGTGGTATGATGATGATGGTTTCTCTTGATTTTGGTGTATTTATGGTGGGATGAAGGTGTTGATAATGCTTTTAAAGAAGTTGGACCAACTCTAAAGAAAGGTGGTTAGAGAGACTCATGAGATGCTTTAGCCATGACTTAGAGACAAGTTAAGAATGACTCAAAAATTGATAACATTTCATTACAAATCTTAAAGTGGATTTACAAAGAGAGAGACACCTCTATTTATAGATGAAGGTGTCGCCAAAGTAGACCAAAACCCAAAATGTTATCTTGCACCAAACCCTAAAAATCCTATCTTGGTGAAGGAGACCTTAACATGTGACATTCTAACTTTTAGAAAAATTCTCCACTCCTAAAGTGTCAAGTGGAAAGCCACTTTAGTAAGAGTTTCTCCATTAGAAGAATGACATGACCACTACCTTTGTAAGAAAACTCTCCACTAAGAGTTTGTCATGTGGAAAGTCACTTTTGTAAAAGTTTCCCAATAGGAAAATGACACCACTACCTTTGTAAGAAAATTCTTCACTTAAGAGCTTGCCATGTGGCCACCTCATGTGGGACATTTTCCACCAAGATAAGGTTACAAAACTAATCACTTACGATTAGCTTAAGTTAGGCACAAATATTGTCCTACACTACTTGACCCTAAATACTAGGCCCCCTACACTACTTAACCCTTAATACAAGGTCTAAATATTCTTAATCTACTAGAGGTGCTCCATGATGGCCTGAGAAAGAGATTTGTTTCACCTTACATATATGACTCTAGCTTTTCTTGAATATTCTTGGGCCATGTTAAGGGTTATGTCATTAGTCTCTCTCTCTCTTTTTAACATGGTATCTAGAGCTAGATGTAATCCTTTCCTCCCTAATGAACCAAGTCTTCATAGGTGCTAATTATTTTTTTCGAAAACTTCATTGATTTTTTTTTCTAGCCATTTTTTATGTCACCATTATGTTACCACTGCCAAGTTTGGGCCCATCGTGCCATTGTTGTGGTCACTAGACCATTGTTGTCATCGTTGTCGCCATCGTTTGGACAAGCGACACTCACTTGTGATCATTTGGACTACATACCACCACTTATCACAAAATCGTGATAGAGCTATGACATGCTTACACTCCCTATTGTCTGACTTCCTCTCCAATAGTGACCACCATCGTTGAATGTGTTTCTCCATCCTATTTATAGATTTGTAACTTTTATTCTGATCATAATTCGTTGGAATTTTTTTTTACTCTTCTTAGGGTTGTTTCTCTCTCCTAGTAATTATTTTTCTCTCTACAATTATCTATAGCCTCTTTTGTTACTCTTACGTCTAATTCATTAATTTATACTAATTATGTCAATGTTTATCTATCCATTGACAAATTAGATATAACTAACTATGATAATGTGGCATAAAAAATTAGACTTTGGTTTAACGGTTAGGGTTGTGTTGAACATCTTAATTATAATGTTGCCACTATTGCTAAAAGTGAGCTTTCTCATTGGTTATCAATGCTCAATTATGAATTGTATTCAAGTTTACTATTCATTCATCACTGAAACAAATATTTTATGCTTACAAGACATGTTCATAAGTTTGGGAATATGCTAAATTGTTGTACATTAATAATACTCAACATCTTTATGATATTTGTCAAAATATACCAAATATTGTTGCTCACAAATGTCTTCATGATACAATGGTTGAATATCTGGATAAAGTTCATACACTTTACAATGAATACAATGAGTTATTGTCTCCTACATCTAATTCTTCTCAAGAATTAGAGCAACAATCAAAGTTTTTCATGTTGTTGGCCTTACATGGCTCATGGTGATTATTCACATGTATGTGATAAGAATTTGGGGTCCTTATTTGTACCTACCTTTACTTTCAGTTGTTTCACCCTATTGCATGTGTTAGGTAAGTCAACCACTGAAATACACTCTTCAGTCACCTTGTATGAATCCTTAGTATTGGTATCTCAATGTGATGATCACAATGTTGGAAAAGGAATGTTGTAGACAAAACTTTAACAAGACTAAAAGAAGAAAAACTTAAAATAAGATTCAATAGAAACACTCAAACATGCAACAAATTACAACTAGCTACACATTCCAACAAGACTAGTAAACCTCCAATAATGAACATGACTAAAAGAAGAAAAACTTAAAATAAGATTCAATAGAAACACTCAAACATGCAACAAATTACAACTAGCTACACATTCCAACAAGACTAGTAAACCTCCAATAATGAAATTAACCTATTGAGCTTATCACACAACCTAAGCTGTTTAATTCTAGAACCAATTTTCATGCAAATTTTAGGCTATTTTTTCTCTTCAAAATAAACCATCTAACACTCAACCAACACCAAAACAACATCAAAAACAATTTCAAATTTTGATTCTATAATGACTTAAAGATTGTGGAATTGTTGCTAGATGAAAATGAACACTTAGCTTCTATGTTTAGGCTCAACCAATCAATTCAAGATACATGCATATTAGGTTAAGCAATTTATCAAATATATTCAAGCATTGGAAATAAGGACAAGAAAATTTTAAATGGACATATATGACATATTACTCAAGCAAAGGTAAGTAAATTTAAAGACTCGGACAACAAATGACACAAACATGTAGCTATCATGCAATTTATCTTGAGATAAGATCACTCTATGACTAAGCACATAAAAGCATGTTATCCAACAACATTTAGGAACATTAAAAGGCACAAAAGAGTGGGCACAAAATTGTTAAACAAAACCTGGCAAAGGATGTGCACCCAATGATAAGAACTTCATCCGGAAAAAAACAAATCAATTGCCAAAAAACTGCCCAAGTCAATACACCACTCCGACAATGTTGAAGTGGCGCCCAGGGACACCAAATCAATGGCTTCAAATATTGCATCTGCCCATCAGGGTAAGAGTTGCACCCAATGATGATCAAACTCAAAAGCTTAGTTTTGTAGAAATTGCACTAACTTAGTAAGAAGAGGTTGATTTAGACCATTTTTAGATAACTACACAAGATACAATTAAGTATAAACACAAAAAACACCTTAAACTTAAGCTTTAATTACCAAATTATAAGAGTTACTCTTGTTGATTTTAGAGGACTAGGTGTTTGTGTTTATGTTGCTTAAGAAAGTCTCAAGAAGATCCTTGTTGGACATTAAGATAACAATATTATCTAAATTGTTCACTTTATAGAGACTTCAAAGAAAGAAGAGAGGATGGATTCCAACTAACAAAAGTATAAACTAAACAAGATCACAAGAACAACACACAGTAGAACATATAAGCTAAAAAATGAAAAGACAAAGATGGAAAAGAAAGGGAATGGAAGAGGATGGGGAGAGTGTCACTTTTCCACATCCTTGGTAGGGGTTAGGAGCTCATCGTTCTCCTAAAAAAAAGCTTATTATATGGACACAATAATCACACTAAAGTTGTATGTTACTAAAATGTTGATTGGGTAGACTCTTCTTATCAGAGATCCATTTTTAGATATGGTGTTTTCATTAGTGATAATTTGATCTCTTGAAAGAGGGAGAAACAAAATGTTATAGCAACATCTAGTGCGAAAATAGAATATAAAGTTATGACTTTAACTACTTGTGTGACTATTTGACTTAACAAGTTACTTAAAGAATTGCATTTTGGAGAGTTAGTCAAATGAATATGCTTTTTATATTAGCTCAAATCTCTCTTTCACGAAAGAAAACTAAACATATTAAAATTGATTGCTGTTTTATTTGGAAAAAAAATTATATGAAGAAATCAAGATCAAGTTTGTTAATTTTATAATCAACAAGTACATATTTTTACTAAATCATTGCAAGGACCTAGAATTATTTATATTTGTAACAAATTTGGTACATACAATTTATATACATCAACTTGAAGATAAATGTTAGATTTAAGAGATTTAGGTTGTATTTCTTTGTATTTTCCTATGTATAAATACATAACATTATGTGCTTTATACAAATTAAGAGATTCTGCCTATGTCTCTCTATTTTATTTTAACAATTTGATATAAATAAAATTTACTTATTTTTATCAAATGTTATTAAAAAAATAAAATAGAATTAGGTTTCAAATATGACCTGTTTTAAAAATGTCAGATTCTGTAAATAATTTGAAAGAGCTTAGTTCTTGCAATTCTTTGGAAAATGGGTTTTTTCGGGGTAAAAGTTTCCACATCCAATATCTCTCTTTGATCATTAGAGTGAGAGAAATATGTACCGCAGATAGCTTTGGACTTTGCTTCCCCTCTTTTAATCATGTTAAATTTAGTTTTAGCTGTAGCTACCCTGAAATCCACCATATCATACCATTTTTGTTATTTGTTATGAAAATGTATGGCCACACACCCAGAAACTATACTCAAGATAAAGCTATATATCACTGAATTGTTACAATGATCACCAAATGAATATAATTCAATAGACTAAATGAATTAATCACGTTATTTAATTATAAAATCTTTATATATGATTTCACAGAAAGACCAAACAAGTAATGGATGTTAGTAAAATATGATTTCACAACTCTAGAACAAAATGAATAAGATGAAGAATTAAGGTTAATAACTCCTCCAGTTATTTATGTTCAAAATTTCTAGACACTAAAAAAGCTCGAGATCATAAAAACAACATGAAGTCATAATGTGTCTTGAGTGAAACATCTGGTGCTTCTACTAGATTTTCAGTTTTTCACTCACAATATACAAGAACTGTGACTTCTAGATGATCAGATAAGAGCACTAAAACTAAGCATTAAATATGGATTTGCACTTCTACAGAAACGACTTTAAAATTAAAGTGTGATGTCTTTCTCATATAAAAAACATCAATGAGTTGGCCAAGAAACTAGGCATAAATAAAGCCATGCCATATTCACTGCCATACTCATTCCTAAAACTCTAGCTAGTGCTCAGCTAAGTGAAGCTAATTCAGGTAGAGCAGAGATACCATTTAGCGCATGCTACACAAAAATGACTTCAAACTTGGCACAAGGATTGTTCTCTAAGTGACTCCTGAAATCAGCATCACCTTTGAAGCTGAAGGTATAAAGAGCTTGTCTCTGTGTCAAGCCAACTGGGTATATTTTGTAGAGTTTTAAATCACTCCCCCCTCTTATAACTTCAGGCCTTTCAGTCTTCCATACAGGCACAAGATTCAGGGATGTGAACTTCAAAACAACAGCAGCCTTCACAGCATTCAGAGTTAAATTGCTAGACCTGCCGTTTGGAATTAAAATCATGAATTGTCAGCTATTTCAAGAGCCATAATGGTAATAGTCACAGATGGTCTGAGTCTGATGAAACAGAATCAAAAGATATTCTTTCTCTTTGGCAGCTTTTATTCTCTGCCCAGTAACCAAGAGAGATGCCAATGCCATGAAGTTGGATGGGAAAGAATTATCATAGCCGATGACTGTAGACTAAAGTAAAACTTACTAATCAAAGTTAATAGATACCTCAGGTAAACGGACTCCATCTCAAACCTTCCCCTTTCTCTGACATAGATATGATATACAGTTTCTGGCCCTCTAGTGCACTTGCAAGGACGTCTCTTAAAGCTTGGATTATTTTCTTCCTTCTCTCTACTCACTGTGGCCAAGTGAATGCAAAGGCGGCACGATGAATGCACAGCTGCCATATCCACAAGGGCCTTGAAGGAATCAGATGGGCCCTCATACTTCCACCTATATTAGTAAAATAATTCAGGATGCATCCTAGTGATAAAAAAATAAAGAATAACAACACAAAATCCATTCACATTTTTAAGCCAGATAAATGGAAATTACTCAAACAACTTCTTTCTCTTCAGCATTTAATTTACCTCAATGATTGATTATATGCTTCGGGATTTTCTGCTAGATATCTCATGGTCTTTGCAACAGACTCAACATCCTCTATCTCTTTAATATGTAAAATTGAACCAGGAGAAGGAGCAAAGTCCTGAATATTTGGAGCACCAACAACCACAGGGACAGTTCCTACAATAACATAGATTAATATCCACAACCAGCATTATAAGTGTATTCTTCTGATATCTCAATTGTGCAAAATTTGAGAAACCAGACCCCATTCCGTTAAGTTTATATGGAAATGCATTTTTCATGTTGAAGCATCCCAGAATACAAGAATATGACTTGGTTGCACATTAATATATTATCACGTGTTAGAGAAAAAATTGTCTTTCAGGAAATTTTTGTAAATTTCCACTTCACTCAGTATATTTCTTGAATTTATGCCAACAGTACACTATCACCAAGTGTACCTTGCACACTATTTTAAGTTCGGTTCATCATTTCAATGTTCATTCACAAATGCTGAGTATATTGCCAGTTTATGATGCACACAGACACAATGTGTATCTCATACACTACATCAATACATTATGTATATCTAAAGATATATAAAAGTTCATAAAATATATAATTGCAATTCTGCAAATCCATTTTAAAAACACACTTCTAGGAAATTACTAAAAGAATAAAAATTATAAACCTTTGTTATCATAAATCACTCTCTATTGTCCAAAAACAGAAATAGAATACATCTTCCCTTCTTAAATCCGTCAAGGGACAAAGCTTCAATGTTCCTATATTATAAATATTATAATTGCATCTATGTCTTGTATGAATTTCTATTAAGTTTTTGTAATTTTTTAAAGGCTTGAAATCATAAATACATAGTATCAGTATATTGGTACCAACTATGTATTGGATACCTGAAGCAGATTGAAATACCAGTATCGTTGGCAATTAGTTTGAAGCAATGAACTCAAGACATTGATAGAGGATCATATTCAAGTGTGAAAATTTCAAAGAGCATTATGTAAGAGTTAAGATGATTGATTGCAACTAAAGAATGTCTACACCAGCCTACAACCGTAAAAAGGACTAGTTGATCAATAAATTTAAGAATTTCATTATTTGATTATAAAAAATTGACAGTATAAGTTTTTTTAACTTTATCTTTTCCATATAAATACATCTCTAAAAATCGGCATAAAACCAAAGGAACAATGATTTGTTGTCTAAATTTTATGTTCAAGAAATATTTTCCTGAATTTAGTTGTGAACTTTTTATCGTCCTTAATTTTGCTGAACTTACTCAAAATTGAGCATTCAATTCTATTTCAACAGAAAATTGTAGATGTAAAAAGAAAATCAGATGGGATGTAAGAGCCAAACTAAAATGTTTGTGTAGCCCATGAACTAGTGTTATTAATAAATGTTTTGTATATATAGAAAGGCAAGAGAACAGAGATACAATATATACATATCCATACCAGCAACAAGGGATTGGAAGAATTTTTCAGTTACATAATCTTCCTCATTCGAATTTTCAAACGCTAAGCTAAATTTGTAGTGCTTCAGGGCTTCCACTTTGTTCACTGCAATAGAATAAGATAATAACCATAATCATTAACAAATAACAACAGCATCACATAATCTTTGGAACGTCGGAAGTCATTGACTCAAGCAGAGGAGTAATTTCCTTAAACTTTAAAATCAATTAGTCATATATCAATCAAACCGTTCTTGGATTTTACATAACAAATATAATTGAGATTCACAATGTTGAGTTGTGAACATAATTTGTATATGTGCAACAACATATCTAGCTTCAAGCATAATTTTGTATGTTTCCCCTTCCTGATCATGTGCAGCAAACTAAAATCCAATTCCTTCAAAATGCATTTTAAACTAATAAATAAGTGCGAGATAAAGATAGAACACTTCCATGTTTCACACTCCTCCCTCCTTTCTATGGGAAGATTCATTAAGAAAAACTACTCTTCAGTGTCACAAGGAACAAAAAGTGAGAAAGGAGATAATTGGAAATAGGGTAGAGAAGTTGGAGAACAAACTGATAGTATTACTGAAAACCCTGAACTGAATTCATGTTTAGAGCAAGACCCTTTTGAAAGACAAGCGAAAAAGTTACATGCCAAAAATACTCCTAAATAAAATATAATCCTTAATAAATCCACAAAATCTACCTCAATTTTTTTTTTTAATTTCTTTTTTTTTTCATTTTCAACCCTCTAATTTAAAAATGCATAATATCCTCAAAGCGGTTTAGATAGTGCTTTCTAAAACATTAGATAATGCTTTTAGACAAATAGTGATGCATTTTGAAATTAGAGGCTGTAACATGTGCAAATGAGGACGTTATAGTGGAGAGGGAGTTTGTTGAGCAGGAGGGGCACGTGTCAGAAGGAATAAAAAAGATAGTGGTGCACAATAGATCACATGACAAAGGGGAAGAATGTTATAATTATCCCTTTGTCTCTCTGTATCCCTTTCTTCTCAGAAACCTTCCCTCTGAAATGCCTATTGCCACTTGATGTCAGGAATGACACTTGCCAAGCTCAACTGCTTCTAGTCGAGCTCCCTAACGCCATTGACGAGCTCCACAACACCATTGCCAAGCTCAACTAAGCCTGGCTGAGCTTAATTACATCCTAGTCAAGCACCATAAAACTTGGCCGAGCTCATCATTTCAGCCCAAACTAAGGTGGCTGACTTCTTGTTGTTCCTGCTTTCTTCTTTTTCTTGAACTTTCTTATAGTACTATTACATTGGTGCTTTCATTGAGTTCCATGGCAGAAAATACAAGAATGAAGGAAATGCAAGCTGAAATTCGTACCAACGCAAAGGATATTCGCAGGTTGCGACAGTGATAAAACTCCCAAAAAACAATGGAAGCTAGGAATAATGCCCAGGAAGCTACGATGGAGGAGATCAAGCTATCATTACAAAAATTAGTGCAAAATTCCACCAACAATATTGGAAGCCCTTCAAGCTCAAATGCTACGGCGAAAGTTTCCCTAATCATAATGGTTTCTCAGGTCAAAGACATTTCTATAAGGTTCCCTCATTATGGTGGCTATTCGTCTGTGATGGAATGGATATTCTAGGCATCTAACCTTTATTATGTGAGATATGAAGATCAAACTGCAATTTTAATTGGATAACAACACTAAAAGTGCCTAAAGTTCGGAACCTAAGTTTGTCCCTTGTAAAAATATAAAAGAAAATTAGAAATACAAGTGCTCAGACAATGCTATCAGGTTCAACGAAAATTAGAAAAGTTTTTGACCAAAAGAAAAAAAAGTTCTCCCTAGAAACACAGAAGCATTTGCAGGCACATTGCAGACATTTTTCCATCGTTTAGTGTCTAAATTCTGCAATTAAATTGCTTTCTCGTTCTTTTTCAGAGAAAAATAAGAAGCGAGCATCAATGTACAAAACAAAGTGCAATTTCAGAAGTCATCTTCTAAAAGGTAGAAAAAGCACCACACAAGGTCAGCTCTGCAAATACAATTCCAACTAGAAAGCATCTATAATAATATTTACACAGATAAAAGATCACTAATAAATATTGAAGTTGAATCTATAAAAAAAATTATAATGTACCTCTTCCATCACGGTTCCTGTGACAACCACCATAAGAATCAATCTTGATGTTTGATTTTTCAAGGGCCTCAAGAGCTTGCAACCGGAAATTTCGAGCACCACAATTGGAAATGAAAGCAGCTGCAAGAGCAGCTTCAGTTTTCGGCTGCACTGGGGCCATCATATCATACTCAGCCCATGAAAAATATCCAACAGGAACATCCGAAGATAGACTGGTTGTCATTACAATGTTATATCCCCTTCTAGTACACAAAGACATTGTAATATTAGTTTAGTTATTAACATCTGAAAAAAATGGCTTACTCTGTCCACTTTAGCAAAGAACAAAACGAAAGAAAATTTTCAATGAACAAAAGTAAAGACAGTAGCTAGAATTGCAATGATATCACATGCAAAGAAATGTAGCCATCTAATGAAATAACACTTTACAACAGTGCTTACCCACCGTCTTGCCATGGCAATATTGTTCTCAGCATAGTATTCTGCTGATTCCATTGATCGCAGAACGCTAGCTGTTCCACTTGGTTGAGGTAACCCAAATGCGGCATCTGGCTTCTTATCCCCACTAAACCCAAATTTACATCCAACCGAACACGACTTCCACTCCTGCATTTGAATGAACCACAATTTAAGATCAACATGAACAATATCTGGGACTTCGTAATTATAAGGAGCTCATGAATTACATATTGACCTATTATCAGCATCAAGCAAACATGCCAACAAAGAGATTTGGATTGAATAACAAGATAAGGTGTTGTTAAAGAGAGAAATATCCACCACAATCAGCCAGAGGATCCTGTTATTCAACAACTAGTACGAGAGGAAACAAACCCCCTCGTAAAGACCAAAATAACAGAAAACAGTAATTCTTCAACGCCACACTCAAGAACAATGTGACCATGTCTTCATCCCTGACCATGCTAGATGACATACATCCACTACTACAGCAAGAACATAAGGCCTTTTCGCACAAGGTGAGGTCGGCTACCTGGTCACCAAACATCATTCAACTCGGATAAAGATCAAATTTTCAGAGTTAACAACTTCCTTCTTGGTCTTTTCCTCCCCTCATTCACGAGACTAATATGTAATCTAATCTCTTGATCAAAGCTCTAATGGCCTTCTATGCACATATTCAAACCACTTTAACCAATTTTCTATCATCTTTTTCCTCCAACACCAATATCTCCTCCTTTTGAGCTAAATACCAACCTAGTGAGAATCAACTAAAAGTCCAAAGCTCCAGAACCCCAAAAAAAAATCTACCAGAAGATGCTTAAACTAACTATACTTTTAATTAAAAAAAGGGGAGAGGGGGCCATACAATAAAAAAGAGAAGAATAGAAACAGAATTAACCAAACCTGGTCAGCTCCAGAAACAAAAACAGGCTCTTTAGAAAAGTCCCTCGAATACGTGACAGCATCCTCCCTCTCCAACCATTCCTCACAACTATCCGATTCAGAATTCCGATCAGAAGCCACCGAACCCAACCCCAAATCATCACCTTCAACAACCGCTCGAGAGCGGTAGAAGAAGTCAGCGAGGGAGTCAACCATGGCGGCGTTTTTGGCCATATCCAACCTACCCAGAAACGCGATCTCCGCGATGACCACAAGGGCAACAACAAGAGGCATTAGATTGCTCCATTTCTTCTTTGGGTTGCCACCCGGAGCCAAAACGGGTAAGCTATCTTGTTGGGCACCATCTGTTCTCGAGCCTCGAAGATTCGTCAACAGACCCATCATTCAATTGCGCCCCCAACTGCCAATTCCGCAAAAGAAACTAAAAATGAAAGGGAAACGAAAAATTTTGGCGTTATGAGCACGATTCCATGATGGGGGTGCTTGTTTAAAGAAAAAGAATGATAAAAAAAAACACAGCTTGCTGTTGTTATTTTGTTGTTATGGGTGGATGGTTCCCTGAAAGAAAAAAGAAAATGCAGCGTTTGAGTCAGTCGCGGAAGTGGCTATAGAATTTTCAATTTTCAAAGTCCACGGGTTATGGTGAAACTGAGTGGAACCAACGATCAAACGGAAAAACAAAAGAACCTGAAAAAACACGACAACAAAGGCCTCCTAAAATACTGCTACTAAATTTTTGACTATGAACAAACGGCTTTTGTTAACGGTACTCCGTCTATAATTTATTTTTGGGCTTCCACTTGTGCGTTACCCGGTTTTTATCATCAATAATTTTGGGCTTAATGGCCTTTTTTTTCCTATTATTTGTTTATTTATTTCCTCTTATCTTTCGAAAGTGATTTAATTTAGTTCTTTCTTTTTTAAATCAATCTAAGGTGTTCTCCTAAGTCCAAATTCATTTTAAATTATGATAGAAATTAGAGACAGTAATTTTATTATAATAACATTGACTATAGTGCTAATTCCATTTAGTCCTGGCACAAAGTTGTATTATTTTAAATTAATTTAGGACTACGTATTAATATTGAGACAAAATTAAAATAACTAATGAGATTAAAATGATAATTAATGTTGAATTAATCTCCAATTGTCTAAACTATTTTTTTTATTCATAACTATTTTGACCCATCTAATATAGGGGATTATTCTTAAGATAACTTAATTTTGTTTTTCATAGCAATTAGACTAATGATGGAACTATTTTTCATACATAACTAATAGATTTATTAGTACTGTCAAAATAGGTTAAAACTCGTGGACCAACCCTGTCCACCATAAGTTTGAGCCGAGTTGAGTTTTAAAAAAATGAATTTTTTTTATACGAGCCAATTTTCAACCCAGCTCACCCGGGTTGAACCCAATGTAAGTCGGGGGTTGGCTCACTATCCCACATAGTTTAATTTGATTATTTATTATTTTGTGTTTTAATATTATTAGTTAACATTTTTTTTATTGTATTATAAATGAAAATAAAGCAAAAGATGTTTCAAAGAGAGAAAAATATTATAAATTTATTCGTTAAAGACTCTAATCTTATAAATGGATAAATGACACAAAAATTATCAATATTATAAACTTATTTATTTGCTTTTTGAGTTTGCTTTTAGATTAGTATGTTAATTTTTATTTTATTTTGAATTGTCTTTGGAGTTTATCATCATTTTAGAGTGAAATTATTTAAGTTTGAATTACAAAAATTGTAATTTTTTTGGATTTAAAAAAAAACTTGTAATTAAGTGAATCAACCCGTTTAACTCACCAATCCGTGCTGGGCCGGATCGGGTTTGAATTTTTTTAGGAGCGTTGATCCCTACGCCACCACAAATTTCTTCTTATACTGTCTCATTCCACAATTGTCCTTGAGTAAAAATTAAATTACCGTAATTAAAACGTTAAAAAAATAAATGAAATTCGTCAACGGATATTCATGTACGTTGAAAGCCGAACGAATTTCCACATCCGTTTTGGTCTTAAGGGTTCTTTATTTCCTTTCTTTCACAACACACACATTTCTTTCACATCCATTTTGGCTTTAAGGATTTCCACATCCATTTTGGAACAATCACAGTTTTTATTGGTTGTGGATAAAAATTGGGAAACACAGAGTTGAGTTTATTGGAGGTGAGGGTGGAGGGTGTGATTTGTTTGATGGAGAATGGGTTTGGGATGAGAACTACCCTTTGTATCGTTCAAAAGATTACAGCTTTCTGGACGAAGGTTTTCAATGTTCGGAGAATGGAAGACGTGATTTGTATTACACAAAGTGGAGGTGGTAGCCCAAAGGTTTCAATTTGCCAAGGTAGATTTTAATGTTTGTTTTCCAATAGTTTCATTCTATTACTTCTCAAGTTCATTATTTTTTTCTGATGTCTTTCTTAAGTAATGATCGTTGAATGAAGATGATAATGTGAAATGCTGGTTTAAGAATTTCGTTAAGGAACAAAATCATGTTGTATCTCTATCTTTTTCTCTGTTTCAAATTCCACATTATCACTACAAAAAAACGGTTATTTAGTGGAGGTTTATTTTCCATTTTGCGGAGGTTTTTACCCTCCACAAATTAATTTCCAGGGGTTTTTCAAACCCCCGCAATTAGAGTCGTCGCTATTAATTTGCGGGGGTTTTCAATGACCTCTGGTATCCATTTTATATTGCAGAGGTCTTTTTGTTGAGGGTTTTAACCTCTTCTATTACTGACTATTATTTTGTAGAGGTTTGAAACCTCTTTTATTTTCAACTATTTTACTGTAAAGATCAACCTCGTTTTTCTCAAACCTTTTTGGATTAATACCATATTCAATTTGACAATTATAATTTACATGTTTTAAGTCGCCTCATTTGTACTATTTAGGTTGTGAGTTTACAACTTTATTTTGCTTATATTACATATATCACCATTAAGATGCTTATAGTTTTGTCAACAATATTTATTTGTAACAAAATTCAAATACTATAATAAAGACAAACAAGCATGACAAACTTCTTTTACCAAAGTCTTGAATTATATATCATTAAAACATTCAATTATCAAAAACACCATGCTATATAAAGTAAGTTAAATTGAATCGTAATTACAACTAAATTCATAATTAATCAAAATCCATAGGCTAAATATAGTTTCATCCTAAAGGACATCATAAACTCCCTAAATGTTGCTAGCACCAGATGATCCTATCGTATCCAAAGGAGACTCGGGCTCATTTGCATCACCACCTTCCTAAAATGATAAAACAAAAATATTAATAATAAAGAATGCTTATAATTAAAGTATATTAGGCACAATACTTCAACTATATTTAGTAACTTACTTGAGGTTGACGATCAAAGAATGAGATCAATTCATCAGGAATCTTTCCTTCCTTCATTATCATGTATGCTTTAAATGCTGATTCTAAATTGTTATACTTTTGTTGCCACTGATTAGAAGATGATGATGATGGGACAGTGGTAGATGAAGCAAGACTTAAATCTGAAAGTCGAAGTCTTGTATTCCTAAATGCATTAGTAGGAGCTGCTCCCAAACCCATACATCGTACTCTCCCAGAATGCTCTGGGCCTAACACTTTACCAACAACATCATTAGGAGAAACCTCTGATTCATTGGTAGTACTTTGAGTCAAACCCACTTCAATTTGTTCCTATAGGCATATAACAATTTATAATTAAAAGTCTAAATATTAAAAAAACATATTTGAAAATTAATATTATAATAGAACTAACCGCTATATCTTTTGCTGCGTCATTTACAAATGATCCATCCTTTCTTTTATGAGTTTCAATGTATAGTTTTCCACGACTAGGCAGTTGTCCAGTTTCCATAAACTAAATAAAAAAGAAGAAATTAAAATAAATAGTAAACTTTAAAAAATAGTAAAAACTGTCATGTTTACTAATATCCCTACCATCTCATGCCTTTTTCTTGAGAAAGGTTTAGAACCACCTGTATGAGGAGTTAGTTGCTTGTTGCGATTTTCTCTATTTTTTTTACACATCTCCTATGAGAGAAACAATTGTAAGTTAATATACCAATAAAATAAATTAAGTACACAAACAATTCACACCATTCAAAATAATGAAATTTATACCAGTGTTTCTGGTTTTAGACGATAAGTAACAAAATGAGCCCATTGAGTTCTTTCTATACCATGCGTTAGATTCAACAACTTATGTATTCAATCATTTTGACCAACATAAATATGCCACTGCTCCAAGACTTATTCATGCCTAATTTTTTTTTTAAAACAATATAAGAGAACTAATTTTATATGCACTAAAACACCAACTTTTCCTTACTATTCCATTATATTTTTTCAATAACCAAGTTTCAATACCCCCAGGCAACAACCAATACAATCATCACCATACTTAAAGCACCTAACAGGAATATAAAATTATATGGCTCCAATTAAATGAACAACATACCACATTATATCACAGTACAACAACACAAGAATTCAAGCATTACAATTTATATTAGCGAATCATAAGCCAAGTGAAAGCACAAAATTTTCAAATAGCAAATAAATATAGAGTAAAAAACAATGGTTCTCTGGAACAATAATAAAAGAAAGAGAGATTCCAAATTTTAAAGCACAAAATTTTCAAATAGCAAATAAATATAAATAAAAAACAATGGTTCTCTGGAACAATTATAAAAGAAAGAGAGATTCCAATTTTATGAACTGTAGGTAAAGGGAGTTTGATCAAAGTTGTAATTAGATAAGGGAACAGGACAATTGTCCTCACAGGCTGCCATGTTGTCCATGATGGTGAAAGACGTGTTGGACAACAAAAGGAAGAAAACATCTATATTTACAAATGAAGTCAACAACTCTGTTAAAAATTAAAATCACAATTATACCTTTAATGGCTGGCAAGATTGAACAACTGAATGATCAGCACAGGTACGTTCATACTTATTAATTTGATAGCACTAAACATACTTATTTATTTTCCCATTGCATATAACATCAAAACAAAGTCACTAGCCAACCAAACAAATGATCAATAGTTAATTTCCAATTCAGACGTATATTAACCCTAAACAATATATAAATTTTGTTAGAGAATAATCCCTAAAATGATTCATTCATCTACTTAAAACAACTCTTTAAAAATTTTCCTTTCATTGACCGAATAGAGCACACACCAGACAATTATCAACAACAATTTCAAATCAAAAGGAATGTCTATAAATTGAAAGCAAGAACCTTCTAGTACATCATCGATGTCGGGGAAAAAAGAGGGTTCAAAAAAATACTAGGTTGAAGAATTAAACCTGTCCGTGAGCTGGCTTCCGCACCTGGCTTGACAACCACACTTTGCTGAACCTGGCCGGCGACCACACTTTGCTCAACCTAGACGACGACTACACAGAACAAAATATGAGTTGCTATGAGTGGAAGGAAAGTTGCTAAACTTTGGAAGAAACTAAAGTGAAAATTAGGGATTGAGATTTGGGGGGAAATAGGAAGAGATATTTTGGAGCAAGAGTCAGATGAAAGTTGGGAGCAAGGATTTGGTGAATAAGTTAAACTCCCGCTTAGGTTTTAGGAAAAAGGAAAAAAAAGGGGGAATTTTTTTGGAAAATATGATGTTAAGTGGGAAAGTTTAAATTTTTAATTAAGGAGGTTATAAACCTCTTAAAAGAAAAACTAAAACCCCTACAATTACTAGCAATCAGACAACTCATTGTAATAATTTTAAATAATGTTTATTTATGGAGGGTTTTTATAACCTCCACAAAATAACCTCCATTAAATAATATTTTTTTTGTAGTGTATTTTTCCTTTTTAACAATTTTTTTGCTGAAAGAGAAGGAGAAGAGGGGAGGGGGGGGGTGACGAAATTGAGGAAAGAGAAGGAGAAGAGAGGGAGGGGAGGGGGTGTGCTCTGCGCCGCTGGAAAATGAGAATAAAGAAATAGGGTTTTTAATTAAAAATATAAAAAGTTAAAGGTAAAAGTAAAAAAAAAATAATTTAAGGACATTTGTGGAAAATAAATAAATTGTGGAGGTGTGAGAAGAAGGCTGTGGTGGTAGAGGGAGCAACACCCTTTTTTTAGTTTGCTAATAAATGAGGTGGGTTGGATTAATTCACTAAATAATCAACCTGTGGTGAGCCAAGGCAGGTTGGGTTAGGTGACTCGTTACATCACTAAAATTTATTGATTTTTGTATGATTATTTTAAAAATTGTACCAATGATTGTTTTTAATTGATTCAATTTTTTTAATTTCCATATATAACCATTAAACTTAAATGCAATTTCATAGTGTTATCTACTAATAAAAAAGAGAGTTTTATCTCATTATCCTCCCATTTAAGTTGTATATTATTCGTAGTACTTTTTCTAGAGAGCATTTTTTTTGTCCCCATTGTCTGTTGTATATTTCCATATTTGTAAAAAACTACTTTTAAATAGAGATTCCTTAACTAATTAGGAAAGAAGATATTAAGAATGAGATTCTGTAATAAAGATAATTCTTAAAATTTATATACATGATTTGTCTGTTCCTCTTTGCTTTGGTTTGAAGTAAGGAACAAAGAATACACTAAGACAATGATAAGTAATAATTAATAAAATTATCGTTGTCATCATCATAGGAGTGAAAGTTCCTTTAGTAATTCTTAGCTTCTATATTTTGATGATGAAAATTGAAATGTTATCTTAATGATGCATTATTTCTCTCAACCTGTTCTTCTTTCAACAATTTTATATTTTGGGAGATGGTAACTGAAGAACTGCGAACACCATGATAAACATGTTAAGGTAGGTAGTGGAGCAGTTCAGTGTGTTTGGGAGTTATTATTATAGTATTAGTATTTCACCTATAAAATTTGGAATTTGCTACCTTAAAGCTGCGCTGTAACTACTCTATTCAGATTTTCTATGTGGACGTGGGAATTATTTTTTCTACATTTTAGGTTAAATGAGTTTTTCGTATCTCTTTCTTATTCAACTTGATATCTTCAAGAAAATGTCAGCATTTTTAATGCCTAATATTTAATAAAACATAAAAAGTTAATATTCAGAGTAACCATTTTTAAGAAATGAAGTTATAACATATAATTGTTTTAATATTAATTCTAGTATGATATTGGTAGATATGCTAATTAATATATGATATTGTTAACTAAGAATAACAAAATATAAAACTAAATTTACATGTAATTACAAAAAAATTAAATATTAAAATAAATTGTTTTGGATATAGAGTTGAATGTTCACTTAAAACAATTTTCTGATCACATGTCCCAATATTATAAATTTTTTTTTGTTCAAGTAGGCTATTTTCTACTCGATCGGAAATACATGCTAAAGATACTTGGATGCTAAAGTAAGTTCAGATTCCATTGTTTAAGCAATCAATGTTGTAATAAATGCATAATAAGAGTCTCAATAAGTTTACCTTTGAAATGTATTTATAGTTTTCTCCATGAACTTTTGATTAAGGTCAGCCTAATCATAATCCAATTCTGTTTAATATTGATTTTATAGATTAACTAGAAGATTAGTTAATTATGATCGTGATCGATCGGTTTCCTCTATGCTTGGTAACACCTGTTATGTTAACTAGTTGAGTATTCTAAACCACTTTTGGTAGTCCTAGTCACTCTTTGTAACACTCGTTACGTTAACTAGTCTGAGTTTCACCAACTTTTGATTTTCACTAGACAATCCTGATATCTGCTTGATATGATGATTGGTCGAGTTTCACTCACTCTAATTTTCACTAGACAATCTTGGTATCTACTTGATACGCTTCCTAGTGGAGTTTCACCCACTCTTGGATCCCACTAGACAATCCTGGTGACACGTTACTTTGTCAAATAGGTGTTTAACTCAACTGAGTTAATCACCAAGTGTTTGAATTCTCTTTAAAATGTACACTCAATCAGATTGTTTACAAATCTTAGACGAGGAATCTCACAGAAAGGATGTGTTTATAATACAACTCAATCTAATAGACCTTGTAGGATTTTCTCTCTTCTTACAAATGTAAGCTTGTGACTTTATAAAGCTTGTAAGTATATTCTCAGCGTTTTTATGTTTCTTTCACGAGTATGAGCTTTTCTTTTGTCTTTCACGTGGCTCGTGTGCTTATCCTTCTTATTCTTCTTTCCAAAGATTCATGGAAAAGATCTATTAGACAATGCTTGTTTTTAAGCTTCAAATCCTCGTAGCCTTTCCGTAGGTAATAACCATAGGTTAAAGTTAACGTGTCAGAATAGGCATGTTTTTTTGTAGTACTTTATCCAAAGCTGGTTGTACGATCTTCTCAGCACGACTTTTGATAGAGAGAACATTTCATGAATGTCTCCTTTGTTTTAAACGTCCACTCCTGACTTGTTCTAGATGGAGCAGGTGGATACTTATAATAGGCATATACACAAGTAGAGTAGAAATACATGCTGACATATATATCCTTTTTATCATAACTTTTGTTGTTTGAAACTTTGTCCATTTAATGCTTGACATTGCCATTTCAAAACAACTTTGTAATTCGTTTAAGTACTTTTGACAAGATACCTAGTATGATTTATAGGGATTTCATCGTTGGATGAAAATAACATCTTCGTTTAGTATGAGAGCGCGTTTCAGAAGGTGTTTTTCAACATATTATTTTTGGAGTGTTGTTTACAGCTTTAGTGCGTTTACCAAAAACATTATGTAGAATATGTTTCATTATTTAGATGGGTACAAAACTGCTTTTAGCAAGGATATATTTTAATGATGCATTTAGTGCCCATGATAGTGCATTTACTAAAACATCATTTGACAGCGCGTTTATCATGCATTGACCTTTTCATAGTAATACATCGTTTAATAGTGTGTCTACTATTAATAAGATTGTTTGGTCCTCGTGTATTTACTGAAACTTTTTCTTTGTTCTTTCAGATGTTGTAACACCTTTTTTTGTATGATATTATTTTTACAGAGATTATTCTCTGTCAAATACTCATTTTATTTATCATTGTTTGTTAAACTTCAAAACATGAAATTGTTAGACAATCTTGTCTTATAAACAATCTTGTCTAAACAGTGTGAAAAATGTTCTCTTTTTGTGTTAGTTCTTGAGAACTAGGTCGATTGTGGAGAGCTCTTCTTATCATAATAAGTTCTTCTTCACAAGGATGAACATATTTGTTGAGATTGTTGATAGGGGGAGCACTAGTTTAGCTGAACCTACAATCTTAGAGTTTCTGGTTTTTTATGATGACAATACATAATTAATAACACATGTGTTTATGTGTTACATGTTCATTACTTTCATGTTTATGATTATTTGAGAACATGTTTGTGTTGATTCTGTCATTGTTGTAATTCACTGTGTTTTACATGAGATCTTATCTGTGAATGCATGACATATGTTTTCGAAAAGGAAAATCACAAGCACTTTTGTTGAACTTATAATATGTTGCAAAACAATAGTTTTAAGTCGACTTCATTATGAAGTGAGTCGGTTAAAATTCGTGGCTTTGCACAAACTTTTTCAAAGTTTGCTGTGAGAATTTTTGTATAGTCGATTACATGCAACTTGCATTCGACTAAGTTTGTTTGTTACCAATGAGGAGCATTGGTATCTTGAAAGCTACTGTAAAGTTTTGATGATGATAAAAGTTGAAGAATTGAAGACTCTAAATGCATCTTTGTTAAACGCATTTTGTATAAACAAATGTATAGGATAAATTGTAATGATGTAAAAATTGTTAGAATTTTTCATATTTAGTGAGTCATTGCGCAAATAATCGATTATTAAAAAGAATAATCGATTATCACGAGCCAATTTAGAAGAGAGTTGCTCGCGCAAATAATCGATTATTACACAGAATAATCGATTATCAGTGTTTCATTTAATACTGTCCAAGTCTCTGGAATAATCGATTATTGCTCAGGATAATCGATTATCACATTTTGAAAACCCCAAAACGAACACAAATAATCGATTATCAATGGTAGTTGGGAGATGTCTTTTCAGTTTTTGTCCCTGCACGAAACTAGGCTTATAAATAGAGGTCTTCACAGCTCTTAGAAAAAAACTTTTCCATTGAGAGTATTAGAGCTTTATGCCTAAGGGAAGCTCTCTGAGAAGCTCGCGCTTTGTGTGTCAAAGGTCGGAGCAATTCTCTTCAAGTTGGCAGAGCTAATGCTTCCGGTTCGTGCATCGAAGGAAGCTCTTCCGGTTCATTTGTCGAAGGAAGTTACTTGTTGCACTCTTCTGGTTCGTTTGTCGAAGGAAGGTGTTTTCTATTCTTTGCTCATTTCATTATCTTGTAATCTGTACAACTATATATTTAGTGAAAAAGGTTAATCACTATTTATAGTGATTAACGACTGAACGTAGAATCTTTTGATTCGAACCAGGATAAAAATTCTGTGTTGATTTTCCTGATCCCTAAACTCTTAGCACGTCAACTGTTCGATAAAAGTTCGATAAGAAAATCAATTTTTGAAACCGACTATTTTAACTTGTGTTGTGATCGTTACACGCTTTCTGCTATCTATATTTTGTTCCGCTGCGTGACTCTATATCAGTACCGATTGTTCCAATAGTTACAGTTTTGAAATTCTGTTAATGCTTGAAATAAATGTTATAACGACTATATTTTTAAATATGTTGACCAAGCATTTATTGTGATTCGACTGAATTAATTGTACATTCAAATAACTATATTTATTATTGCTAACTGCTTTGACTGAAGTGTTGTATTCAATTGCATTAGTAGCTAAGTCGACTTGAGAGCGTCAGAATTGTGAAAAACTATAAATAGATGCAAATTTGAATTCTGTAAGAACTTTTGTGAATTCTAACATTTTCATATTCATTACAGATTATTGATATCTTACAGAACGTGGAAAAGCTCCAAGAATCAAAGAAGAAGACCGTGGTGATCATCTCTTGTGATTTCTTGAAGAACAAGATTGTTGTACTTTGAAAGAGCTGATCAAATATGCACAGAGAGGTGTTTACTGAAAGATCAGAGTTGACAATTTACTGAATATTGGGTTGATTTCCCTGTTGTGATTACAGGAAGAAGAGCGTGTTGCGTTCTTGACTTTGAGGGGTTTCTCAAAGGGTTGAAGACGGCAGGAGAGGGGACATCTTGCTACTAGTCTTTGTGTGTTGTATGCCTATATTTTGATTAGAGGGTTAAAGAGGTGTTTTATATTTTTGATGTGGAGGTCTCTATAAAAGCCTTGTTGTGAAAACCTTGATCATTATAGTGCATTTGCTTCCTGCGGTGGAATAACACTGGATGTAGGCTTGGCCGAACCAGTATAAAAACCCAGGCTTTGCGAAAAAGATTTAAAGAAAACATTGTTTTTGTGTTTCACCAATTCAACCCCCTCTTGGTGTTGAAAATTAAGTCATTCTATTTTAACAATATTCTCTCTTGGTTGCGCTAAGATTTTCACTCTCACTCTCACTTTCCTCATATGGGCTGCTATAAACATCAATACCCCTTGAGATCACGTTCTTTGTGGTGTGGCCTTGTGATGAAATGAGACCTCTACCATGACACTTAAAACACTTAATTTCACTAGTGTGAGTGAGATGATGTTCTCACCCTTGGTCTTTCCTTTTCACTCTCTTCTCTCTTCTCTTTCCCTAGGTTCCTAAAGGGTTCTTCTTCTTCAACTTATTTATCCTTCCTCTTGTAGTCTTTCTTAATACTAGAGTTAGAGTGGAGAGTTTTCAAACCTTTTCTCAAGATTTGTTGTTCTTCCTTTATGCAAATTTGTACCAAGTCATTTAAGTTTTGGTAGGGCAACACTTTCACTCTATCTCTAATCTCAAGATTAAGACCACTAAGAAACCTAGAGATGGTTATCTCTTCCTCCTCTCTAATTCTCGCCCTCATCATGTAGAGCTCTATTATTTTCCTGTACTCTTCTATAGTCATGTCTCTTTCTTGAGCCTTTGGAGTTTATCCATTAGCTCTCTATGATAGTAGGAGGGTATGTGTCTTCTTCTCATGACACTTCTCAAGTCATCCCAATAGTTTACTTAAGGAAAATTAGAGTTCTCTCTCACTAGGGAAGCCCACCAATATAGGACATTCCCTTGGAAGCTTAAGGTTGATAGGAAGAACTTTCTTTCTTCACTTACTTGATGACATCAAAAAAGTTATTCCACTTTCGTTTCTCAATCTAAATAAGCTTGAACATCTTCCTTCATGGAAATAGGGGAGATCTACCCTAACTTCTCTTGGTATGTTATCTCCTTCACGCTCCCTTATTTACACTCTACATGGAGATGTAAGATCTAGATAAAATAAAAATACTTTTTATTTTATATTTATGGTATTATAGAAATATTTATGGTATGATAATGGGATGATAAAAGTAGTAAGGAAATGAATTAAAATTTATTAGTTACTGTTGTATTAGTAACTTTCGAAAGCGTATGAAATAAAGTTTATATAATGAATGTGATTTTATTAAGTGGTGAATGTATGTGCATGGAAGTGTTGGATGACCTTATGCGTGCTTGATTCCCCGTGAGGTACTTAGTCTTGTTGATTTTATTTTGATGAGATGATAGGTGGGACCCGCTGGACCCACCATGATGTGTGGAGGAATGAAAAAGAAAGAACGAAAAAGAAAGGAGGTGTACACGTGATGCGCAACGGAAGCGTGGAGGGGGCAGAAAGCTTGTTTTCACGTTAGCATAAAACGTGGACATGTATATTTTTTTTGAAAAAGAATACTTTGACACGGCCAAAGTATTTGACATTCATATGACACGCGGTGGGGTCCAAATTTTGTGAATGTATAGAAGGGTGATTTGTCATTTACCCTCTAAATTAAACGCTGCGTTTTATTTAGGGTGCTCTCTGTATTCAGTTTTCCAGTTTGTCTGATTTCACATTTTGGAAGAGCTCTTCGTGCTTTGCTAGGGTTGGGGGTGATAGAGAAGCGGAGAAGTGGAAGAGCGTGCTGTAGTAGGGTTCGGTTGATAGAGAAGGCGAGAACTCCATGGGTGCCACTTAATCGGAGGGTGTATGGTTCTTCTTTGTTTCTTCTTTTGTCATGATTTTTGTATTTTTCCATTTGTATTTGCTTCATTTTGGTGAACCCTAGACTAAAGGGGGCAAGGTGGTCTGAGGGAGAGTTGCGGTAGGGAGAACACTAAATTCTCAATCCGTGACAAGCACTGAGAGAAGACGGTTTGGGGAGTTATCTCTGTCTAATTTGAAAACTGTGTTTGAATGTGTAATTTGGCATATTATTTTGGTTAGTTTCCCTCTTTGACAAATTTGATTGTCCTGTATTGTAAACTAATATTGATTTATGACAAATCTGGTTTGCTTGATTTGTAACTTGTGTCGTGCCTAATGCGTGCGAAATGCAATGCTGGTTTTCGGAGGGATGCATTTTGTTAGAGGTGGTTGTCAATGTCTGAAAAAGGGATACCTATTAAGGATTGTAACCAACGAGGGAGTTGATTGAAGTGGAATATTTACATTTGGTTTCTCCCCTGAATAGGTAGCTGTTGAGAGTGAATTTCCGTAGTGCTTGAGTATTTCTCACATTGAATCATCCAATATTTAGAAGCTTTTGAGTAAAATTACTTTGACTTTTTGGATTTTATCATCTGAAAACCCTTATTTGTAGACCTGTTTAGTTTGGTTTTCAGATGGTAACAATGAAAGCAATTTTAGTGTTCCTCTTTGAACATTGTATGCATTTCTCCCTTTTGTTTTGTTTTTTCTTCTGTATGGTTTATACAATGTCATCAACATCTTCTTGAATTAGTTTAAATGCACGTCCACTGGCAACTAACTTTTTGCATTCTCTTCATGATAGGTGGCTGCACTTGTTCCTAAAGGTGATGTTGATGGTGAAATGGGTGATGCTCACATGAATTGATGAGTCAGGCACTTAGAAAATTGAGGCATGCCTTATCACAGACATAGCATATCTTTTTTCCATCCTTTTTTTTAAGGTAGTAACTATCATAATTATTGAGCCTCGTTAGATAGAATGTGCAGACTTGGATTTTTTGCTATGTAGAAAAAGAATATGGGAATTATTTCCATTAATTGAAATTTGTAATTATGCATTGGCCATGCGTTTGTAATTATTTGTATAAAATTTGTTGTAATCAAGTTTATCTCATTTAATATAAACAAACGAAATTTATTGTTTGATAATGCTTTAAAATATGTATATTTGTAATATAAAAAAACGCTCTATAATATTGTTGATGGACAAATTTATGATCACCAAAATATGATGTCACAAACTTGATTAACAATCGGCAAGTATGACCGAATCGTTTCAAGTAATAAACTCGGTAAGACCAAGTATCGTTCTCCCAAAGGACTCACGGCCTAGTTTAGTTATGTGATTTGTTGATTAGCTAAGACTTAAGAACAAAATAAGTGGAGTTTAATATGCAAAAGACGAAAATAAACATGTATGCATGAGGTTGATCAATGGCTAAAACAAAAGACAGACACTTTCAATGAAATATATTGATGAATATGTTGTTGGGGGTCAATTTCATCTCATCCACTCTCATATATTTTAGGAATTCAACATTCAATTCATCATTGTTAATGCCACTCTCTAAATTACCTTTCAAGAAGGCTTCTCCCTAATTACGAGTTCATACGATTCCTAGCATTCCTAATAATTAGTTTTCTTAGCACAGGAGCTTAACGACAACCAATATAATATTGGGAGTAATTCCCCGGATCTAGACTTCCCCGTACGTTCCCGTATCGACAAAATCAATAATCATGCATTGAATGAGTTAAACAAAGCAAGCATTAGGCAAAGAGGAAAAACCCTAACTAATGATGAAGGAAAGCATAAATCTTAGATTAAGATGCAAGCACAAATTCTATATATGAGAGCTTCAAAAGATTACATTGATTCCCCAACAAACATACAAGGTTTAGTTCACCATATTCATGGTGAACCTAGATGAACAATAATGAAAGAATGAAGGATAAAACCCTAGAAAGGTGAAGAGGTAGCCTGAGCATCCAAGATCCTCCTTCAAAGGGGTGGAAGAGAGAGTGTTTGCTTCGTTTCTGCCAAAGATACCAAACCCTAAGACATCTAGGTCTTTAAATAGGACATAAAAATAATAGAAAACGGGTCCAAGCCCAAACAGATCATAAAATCGCAGAAAACTGGCCCAAAACTCGTATGGTTGACTTTTTCCGTATTCTGGTTGACTGGTTGACTTTTTGGTTGACTGGTTGACTTTTCTGGTTGACTGGTTGACTTTTCTGGTTTCTGATTGACTTTTCTGATTCCATCTCTCTCCTTCTTCACTTCTTTCACTAAATTCACCTTAAAACCTGCACAAAAACACTGAAATCAAGCATAAACCTGTCCAGCTCTCTTATTTATGAAAATATGGATAAAAGCATGATTTCAAGCTAGTTTCTAAGTGTAAAGGTTGCTTTTTGTGTCAATTTTAAGCATGAAAATAACAGTTTTTCAACTGTTATCACAACCACAAACTTAGAACTTTGCTTGTCCTCAAGCAAACAAGATGTAACTCAATCTTCAACCAATTCATATGATGGTTCACTCATTCAAAAATCCTCCTTTTCAAGATAAGTAACAACTTCACTCAAACTTATGACCAAGAGTTCAATCAAGATGTGCACATGCTTTAGTGTTCACAAAGTCATTTAAATTCCAACAAATGCTATATTTCATGAATGATCAATCAATTAAGCATGGATGTTCATGTGCTCATGGAATATTTCCTCACTAGGTAAAGTGTTTCACTCACACACAAGTGTATAAGAGGTAATCACTCATTCACTCTACTATCACAATGTCACATGAATCAACTTTGCCTTTCATTTTACCACAATCAAAAACATTCACAAGCATGCATCATCACAAGGACTTTTCAATGGCTTATAATGTGGCTGGGCTAACAAGAAAATTGGTTTTTCTGGATCACAAAATCCTTGAGTTAAGAGAATCATAACAACACAATTATTCTTATTCATTCCCAACTTTTTTTGCATTCGCATTGAGCTTTGCTTCTTTTTCTTTTCTTTTCTTTTTTTTTCTTCTTCTTTGCATATTCTTACTTTTTAGCTCTTAGCTCAATGCTTTTCCTTTTTCATGTTTTCCCAACAACCCCAAACTTGAACATTTAACAATACCACACAAGATCTTCTATTTAACTCAAGGTAAAGATTTTCAATCAAGGGTTTCAGTGTATGTTCAAGGCTAAGGGTTCAAAGGATAGAACACAAAGTGTTCTCTTTTAGTGGGCTAACTTTATGAATTTGACCAATAAAAAGGGTTCCAACAAACGGCCTTGATCATATGATGCAAAACAAGCAATTGATTCAATCATAGAAAACCTGGGCAAAATCATTCATGCTTTCAAAGTAATAGCATTCAAACATAACAACTCTGGAGCTCAAAACCTCACATATAAGCTCATTCACATTTGACATACACATCCTGCTTAATCTCACAATCACAATCATGATATCCTGCATTTGTTCACAAAGCTTGTAAATCACCTTTATAAGCATTTTAATGTGCACATCATCTCAACATCAATCAATCAATAAGCATCATCAAGCATTACTTATCAAACAATCACAATTAATATCAAACCATCACACAAACCAGGTTTCCAATAGAGTACATCAAACCCTAATCTAAAAACAAAAACAAAATAAGTTTAGAAAACTTAAACCAACAAAAACATAAGCATATGATAGCATTCATCCGTAAATGTTATCTCAGCTCCTCATCAATCTGAGTTGTCCTCTGTATCTTCCTCTTCTTGGATCTTCTAGTCTTGATTCTTTTTGCCCGATGAGGAGGCCATCCCTGCATCAAACATAATTCACAAAACCAAAAGATACATTGTTAAGCATTAGTAAACCACAATGAAGAAATCAGCCCCTTCAATGATGCTCTCTCCCAACCCCAAACTTAGATGGAAAACTAGTGAGCAAGTGAGTGGAAGGGAGATTTTCTAAAGAGGGATGAGGGAAAAGTTGTAGAGAACCTTTGAAAAGGTATGTAGGAGTGTGTGTGCAGAGAAGAGCCTGAAAATAAAAGCATTTGCGCAGTTTAGGGTATAAAAATACCCTAATGGGCTCGGGTTCCGCTAAAGGGTAACCAAAGCCCATCTGCGAGAGTACCGCTCAACGGTAAGTTGCCGCTCAGCGGCACTTTCGTGATGTGCTCTGCTCCTTCTTTTCTTATCCTACGTGCCTCCTAGACATGCCCCTCACTGGTTCCCTGCAATTCAATGCTTAAAATACTTATGCAAACCCTAACAAACAAAAACAATCAATCAACTGGGTTGCCTCCCAGGTAGCGCTTGTTTAACGTCACGAGCCTGACCCAAAATCCACCAACACCCATCAGTAGATGTTTAAAATCTCACCAACACCCATCAGTAGGTGCAAAATTTTCTCACCAACACCCATCAGTAGGTGTTACACACTTAGCATCCTTCAGTAGATGCTATATCCAACTAACATCCTTCAGTAGATGCTATGTTCAGCAATATAATGTTCAACAGATTTAAAGATTACAAACCAAAGTAAAATTTAAAAGTTCTAAAATCACTGGGTTGCCTCCCAGCAAGCGCTCTTTTAACGTCACTAGCTTGACCCAATAAAGCTCATGTTCCATCTTCTTTTTCTTCTTTCTACTAAACTTCTTCAGAAATTTGATCAAACCAGGAACCTATTGTAGTGTCTCAATCATAGGAACTTTAATCTCCAATTTCTTGAAGATTTCCATGAAGCACTTAAATTTCTTTTCCTTCCTATGATACTTCTTTGGATGAGGAAGAGGTTTTTCATATGATTCTTTCTTTTTTTCTCTCGTCCTCTTTTTCTTTTCTCTCACTTTCTTTTTTTCTCTTCTTTTTTTACTCACTTTCTCAATCTTCACACAAATTTTCTCTTCTTCTTTTTCTTCTCTCTCTTTTCTCTCTTCTTTTTCCAACTTAACTTTTTCAATATTTACATTCACTAGCACTTTACACTCTTCCCCGGGGTTAACCTCAGTATTAGCCCCACAATTCTTGTCAGGCCTTTCTTCCAACTGCTTAATAATCTGACCCATTTGAATCTCCAAGTTCTTGATAGCAGCTTCAGTGCTCTTTTGGGTAGACTCAGTTTTCTGTATGAAATAATTAAGAGTGTCTTCCATCCTCACGGACCTTTCATTAAGCATAGAAATCTACTGCCATAAGGTGGGTTGCTGCTGCTGCTTATTAAATTGACCAGCTTGCCCAGTTTGCCCTTGACCAATGCTTGCGTGTGGTTTCCACCCTTGATTGTAGTTCCCTTGACAGTATGAAAATTGATTGGCCATGAAGTTAACATCCTCTAAAGCTTCCACTAGAAAGGCGCATTGACCATTGATATGATCACCACCACATAATTCACACATCTGTGGTTGAACCTGTGCAACAGTCTTTAACTCTTTTGGTAGTTGTGCAAGTGTTTTTGTAAGAGTCTCCAGTTGTTGAGTGAGTATCTTGTTCTGTGCTAGCAAGGCATCATGGGTTTGTAACTGTAGAACTCCTTTTTGTTGTATAGGAGCTCCTCTTTCACTATTGAGCTCATTGTCACTAGTAGCCATATTGTCAACGATTTCTGTAGCTTCCTCTGGAGTTTTCCATTTGATATTTCCTCCTGCTGAGGCGTCAAGCATCATCTTGGTTTGTGAACCAAGACCTCCAAGGAAGATTAGGACTACTTCCACTTCGTCAAATCCATGCGTGGGTGTCTTTCTTAATAAGCTTTTATATCTGTCCCATGCATGCCCGAGTGATTCCTCCATGCCTTGCCTGAATGATGAAATCTCTTGTTTTCCTTTGTTGACCTTGGAAGAATTGAGTGCCCATATAGTTAAATTCTTGACCGAATTGCATCCTGCATGCATTAGGCACAAAACTCTAGAAAATATTTGTTAGCACAAAAAGATATAGGAGAAGATATAGATTCAGAAGATAAAAGATTCAGAGGATAAGATAAAATAAAATAAAATAAAATAAAATCTAATCTAATAAAATAAAATAAAATAAAATCTAATCAAATCAAATAAAATCTAATCTAATCAAATAAAATAAAATAAAATAAAATCAAATCAAATCAAATAAGATAAAATAAAATAAAATAAAATAAAATAAAATCAAATCAAATAAAATAAAACCAAATCAAATAAAAACCAAAAAAATAAAAACAGAAAATAAAAACAGAAATTCAAAATTAAAGTCAAAGATAATCAATAATCACACAAATTAACCAGTTAAACTTGAGTCCCCGGCAACGGCGCCAAAAACTTGATGGACAAATTTATGATCACCAAAATATGATGTCACAAACTTGATTAACAATCGGCAAGTGTGACCGAATCGTTTCAAGTAATAACTCGGTAAGACCAAGTATCGTTCTCCCAAAGGACTCACGGCCTAGTTTAGTTATGTGATTTGTTGATTAGCTAAGACTTAAAGACGAAATATTTGGATTTTATATGCAAAAGACAAAAATTAAATATGTATGCATGAAGTTTTGATCAATGGCAAAAGCAAAAGATAAACACTTTCAATGAAATATATGTATGAATATGTTGTTGGGGTTCAATTTCATCTTATCCACTCTCATATATTTTAGGAATTCAACATTCAAATCATCATTGTTAATGCCACTCTCTAAAGTACCTTTCAAGAAGGCTTCTCCCTAATCACGAGTTCATACAATTCCTAGCATTCCTAATGATTAGTTCATAAGTGCAGGAGCTTAACGACAACCAATATGATATTGGGAGAAATTCCCCGGATCTAGACTTCCCCGTACGCGCCCGTATCGACAAAACCAATAATCATGCATCGAATGAGTTAAACAATGCAAGCATTAAGCAAAGAGGAAAAACCCTAACTAATGATGAAAGAAAGCATAAGTCTTAAATAAAAGATGTAAAAACAAATTCCATATATGAGAGCTTCAAAAGATTACATTGATTCCCCAACAAACATACAAGGTTTAGTTCACCATATTCATGGTGAACCTAGATGAACAATAATGAAAGAATGAAGGATAAAACCCTAGAAAGGTGAAGAGGTAGCCTGAGCATCCAAGATCCTCCTTCAAAGGGGTGGAAGAGAGAGTGTTTGCTTCGTTTCTGCCAAAGATACCAAACCCTAAGACATCTAGGTCTTTAAATAGGACATAAAAATAATAGAAAACGGGTCCAAGCCCAAACAGATCATAAAATCGCAGAAAACTGGCCCAAAACTCGTATGGTTGACTTTTTCCGTATTCTGGTTGACTGGTTGACTTTTTGGTTGACTGGTTGACTTTTCTGGTTGATTGGTTGACTTTTCTGGTTTCTAGTTGACTTTTCTGATTCCATCTCTCTCCTTCTTCACTTCTTTCACTAAATTCACCTTAAAACCTGCACAAAAACACTGAAATCAAGCATAAACCTGTCCAGCTCTCTTATTTATGAAAATATGGATAAAAGCATGATTTCAAGCTAGTTTCTAAGTGTAAAGGTTGCTTTTTGTGTCAATTTTAAGCATGAAAATAACAGTTTTTCAATTGTTATCAATTGTGAAATTTATTTAATTAATTTTAATAATGTTGGATGTATTTTCTATGCACAACCACCATGGTTCTTATAAGTTGGATGTCTTTTTGGTATATGAGTGGCAGATGAAATTGAGTAGGTTGAAAATATACTTATTATATAAGGTTTATGAATGTGATTTTGTTGTGAGAGATGTGTCTATATATGTCTTCCAGTTAAATATTTTATGGCTAGAAGTCTAAGTTTTTTATTTTATGGACATGCAGTCAAAGCATAGAGATAGTTGGAACAGTCATTATGGAAGAACAGGTTTGAATGCACATGATGATTTTTTGTGTTTAAAATTGATTTCCTGAAGTGGTCTATTTGACTTGTTGAATTGTTTACTTTGATATATAGGTTTATGCACGACATTCATGCAAGACAAAATACTTGGCACATGTGAATACATTATTAACGGATGTGCAGAAGACGTTTATACAAAGAACTCCTTTTGGATGGCTACTGTCCATTGATGTGGAAGCCAAAATGAGTAGGACACTACTTATAGAATTGTGTAGTAGATGGTCAGAGAGGAGGGGTGGGTTTGAAGTTAGGTCTGTCTTTATTCCATTCACCAAGTTAGACGTTTGCTTAGGTTTAGGTGTTAGGGTTAATGGAGACATGTTTAAGTTGTTTAAAGAGGAAGTTGATTGTTATAGTAGAAGATTATTTGATACAAATGATGTAACTATACATCATGTTTATGAAGAGCTTCAAAAGCATATAAAAGGGGATGAAGTGGCTGATGTTTGTAGATTGTATTTGTTGCTAGGGTTGACTGAGTTTTTGTTTCCAAATAGAGGTGGAAAAGTTCATTTTGGTTTATTTGAATTATTAGATGATTTTTCATGTATGGGAAAGTATAACTGGGGGGTGTTATTTATGAGTATTTGGTTTCTAGTTTGTGTGATGCTGCATTGTGTGTAAGGAAGAGACAAAAAAGATCACACTTTCATGTGGTTGGTTGTGTATTTGCATTGCAGGTATATTTGGGTTGTAGAAAGAAAATTTTTTATGTTACAATTTATAATTGTTAGTTAATGGAAATTGAATTTTGTATGTAACAGATGTGGGCAATGGAACATGTTTTATTTGGTCAGAAGAAGTTGGCTAAAAGAAAAAGTTGTTTACCTAGAATTCTTCATTGGATTCATGTTAAGGTTGGTGAAGCAGAAGTTCAAAAAGCCTCTTTGTGTAATGAAGTGAGTTGTAAATAGCTTCTAGTAATTACTTGTTATGTAATTTGTATTCATTTTAATATGATTTGTTTCCGTTTTTTTTTATAGATGATTACTGAGGTATATGTAACCAAGGAAGAGATGGCTACTGAAATTGTTAAAGAAGCCTTAGATGGTCATCATAATGCTAGAGTGAAGTAGAACTACGGAAGGAAATCTTTAGTTGATATTGTTGCTGAAAATGAAGCTCTGCATGCTATCATTGGTGACCAAGAGGCATCCATTGTCGAGCTTGAGAAATTAGTAGAGAAGCTACAAATGTTTGCTGCACAAAAGAGGCAACAGTCTGCTGATGTTGGGAACTGTTATTCAAATAAAGATTATGACATGGTAGTTGATGGTTTTGGGACCACTAATTCAGAGGAAGATTATGAGGTATTACTTTCATCTGTTGGGAAGTCAAATTCTAAGAAAGAATTACAAATGCAAGGTGATGATGTTGAGAAGTCGAATTTTTGAGAAGGTTTTTGACATTACACCTGATGCTGGTGGAAAAAGTGTCCATGAAGAGAGTGGTGACGTTTTAGGTGATGAAGAGATGGATATTGAAAAATCTAACATGTACACGCGTTTAAAAGCTCAACCTAGGAAGCATGTGAAAAGTCTAGCTTTGAAAACCCCTTGGACAAGGTTAGATAGGAAAAATGCCAGGCACTAATCAAATAAAGGGTAAGGATTCATTGTTTAAATAATTTGAAGTATTTAGTGGTTATGTCATTCCTGCAATAGTATCGCTTATCAGCCTTGTATGTCAGTTGTACATTCTATTGTTGATACGTGTTCTTTTATGTCCTTCTTCTTTAGGTAGGTGCGTTTCATGGTTAAGCACTCACATCTATCCATGGTTTCAGATGAAGTCAGTAGTACAAGAACATATGTTTAAGAAAGGGATTGCATTTGTTTCTCTTTCTAATTATTTTCTTTTACTTGGTTGGGCGGATGGGTTTTCAAATAGATTATATCAGTGAGTTTAGATAATTAGTATAAAAGATATCGTTGAAGATTGGATATTGTCTTTTCAGGTACAATATCTGTCACTTTAATTTTCTTGTATGTGCCAAAATGAGTTCATACTTGATGGCTATTTCGGATTTAGGTGAGCAGGAGTGAGGCTTAACAGTGGGAGGAAAACAGGGAGGGAGGAGGTGTCATTCCATTTCTTATGTCTGGGTTTTGTTTTCTCAAACTCAAATAATTCTTCCAGTGGATCTGCTTTTGAATTTGGAATATTGTTCCAGTATGATGTCAAGTTTATTCGTTATATGGACAAGATGCCTCAGTTAAAATCACTTAAAAATGTATTAATCTGTGAAAGGAAATACTGCCATGCATTTGACCTGTTGATTGATTCTAGGTGTTGGCGTACATGTTTGACGTGAACATGTCTCCTCTGTTGATTTGTTGTTGCTTGTTTCATAAGCCATTCATATTGACTTTTATTTTCTTTGATACTTTGCTATCAGTGGATTTAAACATTCTGATTTTCTTTTTGCTATGAGTTCTCACTTTAGCTGATATACAGGTATGCCTTAGGATGGAGGGGTGGAAGCTGGTATGCAACTAAGAAGTTCAGAAAGGAGCAAATGAAAATGCTAGGACAGATTACACCTAGAAGATGGCAATTGCTTGGGAAGATAAAACCTAAAGGGTTGCAATTCCAATTCCTTAGAAGGAACCTTACAAAACTCAAATTATCTGATAGTGCCATGAAAACATCTGAGTCAAGTATAAAGGATGCAGCTACTACACATGTTACTGGAAAATTCCAATTAGTATACTACTATAAAATGGTTCTTTAAGCAATAATATTTATTCATATGGCTGTAGATACCAGATTAGGCATTCAATTAGATAAAAATATTAGCAACTTGGTATAACCAATTATCATCAAATTTTGCACTGATAATTTATTTTGGCCTGCAACTGCTCACCCTTAGCTTCATAAATTATTCATCCTTCATGATAAGTTCTTTAGAAACTTGTGTTGTATTTGATTGTTAAATTTATAATCGAGTAAATACACATACTTTGATTTTGGTGGGTGGCAAATAGAACTCTCTTTATTGGAGGAAATACACATTAGATTTGTGTTATGTAGGGAATGAACAAGTTCTCAATGGTCTAATTTTACTAACAAAATTTTCGACCAAGATAATATAAGTCAAGAGTGACAGACTAAGAAAAATGGAACAGAAAAGAGAGAATAACGATGAATGAATCTGTGTATAGCAGCTCTCAAATACTTTAATACCCATATAGACATCAAATCAAATAACTAAACATATTACTATTATCACAATTGAATACATTTATTTTGAATTAACTTAAGATACATGCACGTACTCTATAACCATTTGTAATTCAAAATACTTAAATGTTTATAAAGATATAGAAAAGGTAAACTTATCTTATTTTTAATTCTGATCAAGTATATATGTAAAATTCTTTATTATATCACTATTAGCTGTTTTTCATTATAAGACAAATGGAATTAAAAACTTCTAGAGTAGGAAATTGTAATGGTGTTTTCCCAAGTATTAGACATTAAAACAATGTTACTGTGATCTATACTTATGAGTTACTATTATGTAATCCAAAGCTTGTACTTAAAATAACTCGTTTCAGTCATTCTAATTTTAATTATATTACCTTAGCATTTATTATACAAGGTAAAAATTTATTTGGTTGCATATAATTTGACTTATAAATGAAAAGTGAATAATTAAAAGTTAGAGGAAAAATTGAACATTCATCTTAAAAGTTAATATTAAATTATGGGTTTATATTAACCTTGTGCTTCATAGAGAAAAATAAAAACTAAAATTGTTGCTTCATTAGAGATAAATAAAAAAGTAAAATTGATTTCAGTCAATCCTGTGAAACACTTGATTTTTTCCTCCAGTAAGTGGTTATTTCATAAAACATATGTGGTTGGTTGTGACAGACATTTCGTATAACAATAAATTGATAAACCTTATTTTAATTACTTTGATATCAAAAGTTCACTGAGGCATCAAATGACGTGTTTAAATGGAGTGGTGTTATGCAGAATAATAATTTGGTCATTTAAACTACTCTGGTTTTTTGCTGCATTATGTGGTTATTGAATTCAAAATTTGTGGTTGGTTGTCACTGACAATTTGTACAAAAAACAAAAGACTTGAAATGGATATAACTGCCAAAGTATAAATATAAGATATTTCTACAATCTGCATAAATATGACATTCATTTTAACGACATCTCACACTTTCACATGACCAAAAAATCTTCCTCAACATACATGTCAGGAACTTAATCGTAAGTGTAAACTTTGTTATCCAAATACATTGTCAATATTACTAGTGGATGATTGCGTGTTTTGCATGTCATTGTGTAATGATGTCAACAATGACATGAACCCAGAGGATTGCACAGTTGATGCCTACATGATAGAACATCCAATGCATGAGATTAAAATATATGGAGGTTGTAGTAAATTTCAAATCATTAAACTCTGAAAAAGCAATTGAATCTTACTGGTCCAATTGAGTTGGGTGTTGTGTAATGTGTAATGTTGTTGCTGAATGTTGTATTTGATACCTCCATCATAGTTTCTTGTATCAGTAGTGAGTATGAAGTTAGTTTAAATTTCTTTAGTGTGAAAACTTTAATAACACCAAATATTTATTGCAATTTATAACAGTAAGAAATAATGAAATAAATACTTACAACAATACCAATGGATGTTAGACTACTAGCTTTTGCTGATGGTTTCTTCCTTGTTATTCTCTCCGTTGTGGATTTCAACCTTGTTGTCCTACGTCGACCCTTTCGCTTCACAGATTTTGGGCTTTGGATTTGAACATTGTATATAGTTGTGTCAACATCATGGCCCATTTCACTATCATGTAGGTGTTCTTCTTGTGTGTGGCTATTGTTGTTGACGTATGGTGAAGGTGAAATTTGTAATCCATGCTTGTTGACAAAGGAACTAAGGTTGTCAACCAATAATTGTGTCAAGTGTATTGACTCACAAGCAATCTCAGCAATATCTCCAAAATTCTTGCATAAGTTATCATAGCGTTCAATATGGGGATCCTTTTCCTTGTTGTGGTATGATGCTCTAATATACGTGTGCTTTCTGCGGACATTTTTACACCATCTTGTGAGTATGTACTTAGCAGGAAGCTCTGTTACTCGCTCTTGTGCCAAAACACATATAGAATGTCTACATATAATGCCCCTAAACTCAAAAAGCAAACAACTGCAATTAACATCCATTGTGTCTTGCTGATATGTAACCATGAATACCCTCTCTTCCCTTATTTCGTTATGAATGGAGTCCTCCATGACATTGTACAACGATGAATTATCTTGTACCACAACACCATCAACGAAACAATTAATTTTACCTCTAAATTCGGACTGTATTTTTGCAAACTTAGCACATGTGTAATGCTTTTGGAATTGTCGCTCTATGAGTGATTGTGACCCGCATGGAAGAGTTGTGTTTAATGATGTGAAGTCAGCTAGGCTCTCTTTTTCTGTCTTGTGTTGTAGTGCATTGTCATATTGTTTAACAAATTCTTGAAGAGTTGTTTGTGAGTTAATATATCCATCAAAGAATGCATTCATGCTCTCGCTTCTTTGAGTGGTTGACATGCCTGCCCAAAAAGTCTTTCTCAAGTAACAAGGAACCCACCTATGTCGTTCTTCATAAAGTGAAGAAAGCCATTCATTCGTTTGTAGTGAAAATATTGTTATCATCCTTTCCCATTCATAAACAAAACTATCAACTGAATCAGAATTGTAGACAACTTGCTTAAGTTGTCGCTTGATATCTTTGTAAGCCGCATAACCTTGTAACTTCTCAGGTATTTTTTTCATTATATGCCACAAGCACCACCTATGACGAGTGTTAGGAAACACGACTTCTATTGCTTTCTTCATTGCTTTGCACTGATCCGTAACAATTCCTTGGGGTGGTTTGTTGGACATGCACCGAAGCCATGAATTAAAGAGCCAAACAAATGAATCAGTGTCCTCTGAACATAACAAACCACAACCCAACAATATAGATTGCCCATGGTGGTTAACACCAACGAAAGGAGCAAATGACATATCGTACTTATTTGTTAAGTATGTTGTGTCAAAAGATATGACATCACCAAAATACTGACAAGCTGCCCTACTTCGTGCATCGGCCCAAAACACATTCAATATACGGTTGTCGTCATCAACATCAATGTCGAAAAAGAAATCCTTATTTAATTGTCTCATGGAAGAGAAATGGTTTAAGAGTGCCTTTGCATCACCATCTTTTGTTAATGCTCTTCTTTGTTTGGCCACATAATTTCTAACATCGTGTTCGACAAACTCGAGGTTCAAGTAACCTCTTCTAGCACAAACCAAGGACCAGAAGCTCTTGTTAATCCTCACTCGTGCTTCATCATTCAAGTCTAGTGTTCTTTTAATGTTAAGATGCATCCTTTTATTGCCTCAGAACAATCTTGACTTTGTTGGACTAAGATCATGACTATGTACATCATCAAATGCTGAAATGTACCACTTGGCATCTCTTTTTGATACAATCATTCGAGCTGCACAATCATTAGCCAGTGTTGGACGTGCAATCATTTGATTGTCAATGGGGGACACAAATTTTGCAGCCCTAGAACACACCATCATGAAGTAACATAATTCGTTCTTGTTGTTCTTCCTTGAAGTCCTTGTTCGAATTCCAAAACCCTTTGATATTGCATATTGTCTATACAATGACTTGACTTCATTAATAGTTTCGAACACCATTCCAACTGTTGGAGGGATTGACTTAGGTTGAATATGGTTTTCATTTAATTCTTGTTCTACATTGTCATGTTCTTCATGAAATTCTATATCATCAAAAGATGTATTTGTATGGTCCATGTCCATGCTTCTCCTACAATAGTTCAATACAAGAATAATTACTACTAACTTGCCTAATTAATAACATGCTTAACTTAATAAAATTTGTAGATATCCATAACCAGAATAATAAATAACCACATATGAATGAGCAAATAACCACTTAATGCACCTGTGAAAGTTATTCATGAAATTGAATATTATCCAAATATGTATTTATATGGTCATTGTCCGTACTTGTCCTAAAACAATTCAATAGAAGAATAATTACTACTTATTGGCCTAATTAATAACATGCTTGATAATCATCTTAATCATTTCTTTAGATGCTCATAACCAGTATAAGAACTAGCCACATATGAATGAGCAAATAACCACTTACTACACCTGTGAAAGTTATTCATGAAATTGAATATTATCCAAATATGTATTTATATGGTCATTGTTCGTACTTGTCCTAAAACAATTCAATAGAAGAACAATTACTACTTATTGTCCTAATTAATAACATGCTTGATAATCATCTTAATCATTTCTTTACATGCTCATAACCAGTATAAGAACTAGCCACATACGAATGACCAAATAACCACTTACTGCACCGTTAATTTTGAATTTTTATTTTAAATGACCACTCTGGAAACAATAACTTCACAGTTAACATTACAAACCATTATGCTATCTCATGAAATGAAAATGGGTATAAAGTTAAATAATTCAACGCGGAAGAAGAAGTCAAGTTGAAGTAAGATGACAAATATAAATCCAAACATTAAATAACTTCAACAACCTCCTGGGCAACACAAAAATTTATTCTTTTGCACACAAAAAACTTGTAATCACTCACCTATTTAATAGAACTTCAGTGGTTGTTGACAAATATGGACCTCAATAAATGGTGTAGACCACTTCATTCACTCATTTCATCTTGTATCAATTTTAGGGTTTACGGTTTCCTAATAAGTTAATGCTGGAAAAACTTTCTCCCCCACCTCTCATTGCAGTCGAAACTTCAAAAAGTGTCTTGAGCCTTAAAATTTTGCAGAGGCATTAAATGGAGTTGTCATTCGATGACTTCTATCACAAGAAATGTTAATTAATGCTTAACGGGGCATTTTCGTAATTTCGGTTGAATGTTATTAAAAGTTGTGCTGATGTGGGGAGAGCAAACACTTTTGTGCAAGGGAACCAGCACTATTCACGTTTTGGAGGTATGCCCACTGTTAGGGTTACGTTACCTTCAACCCCAACGTTCTCTTTCAATAGCTAAATCATGGATTAACTTTGTTTTTTTCCCTTCCTCTTGTTTTTATCTTTTAATAAAGAAAAACAAAGTTTGGCAATTCTATGTTTTGTGTTTAGGTATTCTCAATCTTTTGGTTACATTACCTACACAGAACCAATTCGTTTTTATGTATACCCAATGTTTAGGTTACATGGTATAAGTTTTTGTAAGTTGACTTCGTCTTCATTTGATGTTTTTTGTCAACATAAACAGAGTCATGGAAGCTTGGGAAGAACTTGATATTGATGAAAGTGATCTTGATAGTTTTATTCGCCGTTGCAATTCCAATAACAATGTCATTTCGGGCCCTGCTAGTGTCATTGAGGCAGCCATGATTAACCGCCAAGTGAATGAAAACATTTCGACACAAGTATTTTTGAGTGACATTGCAAAAGCCAGTTTTGAACGTGACTTCACATCCAATGCTTGGGTATGGGCTGAAAAATTCATTGACATCCATGGTAAGTACAGTAATTGGGAATTCAACTTCATACGCAACATTAATTTTTGATTTCAAGAACATTATGGAAATAATAATTTGATTTGCAGGATTATTGCTTAAACATGAGGTTGAGCATATCTCAACCCTTGATTCCTTGAAAGGAACTTGTAAGGTGTCCTTGTTGCGATGTCTTGTTAAAGCCAGTGAACATAACGGACTGGGTGACATGAAAATAACAATTCGGGTTTGTTGATGTATATTGTAAATGGCTTTAGTGGAATGTTTAGTTATTTTGAAAACCATATTGAACTGTGTTTAGGAAAAATGTACCTCTTTACAGGATCCAACAGGGACTGTAAAAGCAAGTGTTCACCACAAGGCCATTGATAATCCTGAAATAGGTCCACACTTAAAAGTTGGAAGTGTGATAATCCTACAAGATGTAAGTATATTTTTTGTGATCAATAATTACTTATTGACCTTGTATTCCCACAACAATTTATGGAGTTAACCAATAATGTATGAACAGGTTGCAATATTTTCACCAATACGCGGAACATACTATCTTAACATAACTCTTAGGAATATTGTTAAGGTAAAGTTTACATACTTTTGTATTGTGGTGTTATATATTTTCTAAACTGTTTTGACCAGTTTCAATGATAGTCCCCGTATGTGTAGGTTTTTCCAAGTGATATTGGCTGCCCAACTGATGACCTAGTACGTCTAACAGTACCAATTGTTGTGAACAACCCGCCAACACGTTCCGTTGATCATATCCTTAGCAAATTGATTCCACCTGTTCACAATGACAAACCTGAAGGTAGTGGATCAAACAAGAACAATTAAAACTGGAACAAATTGAGGACATTCATAATTTCCTTATTTGTATTTTGGTTTTATTGTTGTTGACTATTTCGTATTTTGTGCGTGTTGACACGGATGTGTTATTTAGTACAATTTCTGAAGTACTAATGTTAGTTCAATCAATGTGTTGCTGCATTAAGTGCTGATGTAATGTATGCAATGTTCGAAGATTGATATCATGTTCCTTTATTATGCATCCTAACAATGTAGAAATGATGGAAGTGTAATGTGATATAATTATGTTCAATTGTTTTAAGACATGTCCTTTAATTAAATAATTTTCAAGTCTTGGTACACACCTTACAATTTGAAAACAAATATTGAATAATCCGTGTTGTTCTTTGAGAAACTGACGTGTTATATAGTTCCACTATTCCCTTATGTTCCCTTGTTGCAGTAAGTGGTTGCTCACTAAGTCCTATGTGGTGATTTGTGAATTAGTTTCTGTACAAGAATAAAAGTTGTTTAATTCATTATGAATAATCACATTTCTTAGGTGCAGTAAGCGTTATCTACTAAGTTCTCTGTGCTTATTTATGAAGGAGGTTTTGTAGAACAATAGAAGTGGTTTAATTGGATATGAATCATTCATTTGTTAGGTGCAGTAAGTGGTTATATACTAAGTTGTATGTGGTTATTTATGAAAGAGGTTATGAACAAGAATATAATTTGTTTAATTGAATATCAATCATTAATTTCTTATGTGCAGTAAGTGGATATGTACTATGTTATATGTGCTTATTTGTGAAAGAGGTTTTGAACAAGAATAGAAGTGGTCTATTTCAATATGAATAATCCCTTTTTTTAGGTACAGTAGGTGGTTATTTAATAAGTTGTATGTGGTTATTTTTGAAAGATGTTTTGAACACGAATACAATTGATTTAATTGGATATCAATCATTCATTTCTTAGGTGCAGTAAGTGGTTATATGTTGAGTTGTATGTGGTTATTTATGAAAGAGCTTCTGAACAAGAATATAATTGGTTTAATTGAATATCAATCATTCATTTCTTAGGTGCAGTAAGTGGTTATGTACTATGTTATATGTGGATATTTGTGAAAGAGGTTCTGAACAAGAATACAAGTGGTTTAATTGGATATCAATCATTCATTTCTTAGTTGCAGTAAGTGGTTAGCTACTAAGTTGTGTGTGGTTATTTATGAAAGAGGTTACGAACCAGAATATAATTGGTTGAATTGAATATCAATCATTGATTTCTTAGGTCCAGTAAGTGCTTATGTACTATGTTATATGTGGATATTTCTAAGAGAGGTTCTGAAGAAGAATACAAGTACTTTAATTGGATATCAATCATTCATTTCTTAGGTGCAGTAAATGGTTATATGTTAAGTTGTATGTGGTTATTTTTGAAAGATGTTCTAAACACGAATACAATTGATTTAATTGGATATCAATCATTCATTTCTTAGGTGCAGTAAGTGGTTATATGCTGAGTTATATGTGGTTATTTATGAAAGAGCTTCTGAACAAGAATATAATTGGTTTAATTGAATATCAATAATTCATTTCTTAGGTGCAGTAAGTGGTTATGTACTATGTTATATGTGGATATTTGTGAAAGAGGTTCTGAACAAGAATACAAGTGGTTTAATTGGATATCAATCATTCATTTCTTAGTTGGAGTAAGTGGTTATCTACTAAGTTGTATGTGATTATTTATGAAAGAGGTTACGAACCAGAATATAATTGGTTTAATTGAATATCAATAGTTGATTTCTTAGGTCCAGTAAGTGCTTATGTACTATGTTGTATATGGTTATTTTTTAAAGAGTTTCTCAACACCAATAAAAGTGGTTTATTTTAATATCAATCACCACATTTCTTACGACAAATTTCATTAATATGGTTGGTAGCCAAACTTGTATGAATAAACAAACTTAAATTTTCATCAAAATACCATTTTATAAGCAATAATAAAATTCATCAACATTAAATAATACAACATATTCTTCATTACATAAACTAAACAACTTTAAAACCAGTAACGTTAATTGAATCCTAATCAATCATATTTTGTGGACATTCTATTGAAAACGTACATTAATTGTTCCCCTACTTCAATGTATTGAAGTTGCTGATGTTGTCCTACTTCATGCCTTAATCAATGCCTAAAGGATCCCATCCCACATTTTTGCAATACCCTTGTACGATGAACATTATCTTCGTGTAATACCCACTGACAAACCATTTGTTCTCGCAAAACTTTTAATTGTTCCTGCAATAACAATACTATTGTTAAATTTATCACTAAAATACGTTTTATCATAAATCATATTTAAACATATACATAAATCATACTAACCATTGTGTAATCGGGCATTTTTTCCCCATCAAATTTAGGTGTATGATCCCATAACTCAATATACTTGATGACCAATATACCACAATCATACCTACAAATTAAACAAATATTATAAAGTGATCATATGACACAACTTAATAAATTGTCAACACCAGCAAGTTCACTAACGTATTTGGTTGCACAGGCAAATCTTCTTCGATCACTTTCAATTCCTGCTCCTTACAGTTTGAGTCTATGTCAATCATATTGAATAATTGTTGCAAAGTGGCAACCTTACAAATTGATATTGAACACATTCAATACTCTTGTAAATCTTCTATTGTAACAGTAAAGTGCACTTAAAACAATAACAATACAACAAAATATGTCTTACCATAGCCTTGTCAATACTTTTTCTACGCCGCCTTTTGTGACCAAGAGAATCCAAAATAAACGTTTCTCTTGATTGACAGTTTACAGCATAGCACCACCAATGGTCATCACCAACAGTGGGCACAAATAACTAAAGAACCACAACCACAAACATCAATACATTGAAGAACACATGGTATGATAAACCTATAACAGAACACATATACTTACAAATTCAGATGTTAACAACACATTTAATGGAAATGATTGAGGTTGGAAGAAATGATGATAATCTGTTGCTGGCAATGCTTCTCGCTTTTTTTTGGGAATCTTCATTCTCTCCATAACCATTGTCTAAAAAATTTCATCCATAAAATTGGTTCAAACAATTGAATCCTTAAATACGTCAATAAGTAATATCAACAAGGACAAAGCTTTATCATTCAACAATTTAATCCTTACATACAGTAAAAAATGGATTCAAAAAACACCGTTTAATCGTTCCAGATATTTGCAATTGATTATACACAATCATCCCAGTGGCAAACAACATAACCTACACCAAAAGTTCATCAAAGTTATACACTCACATAATTGGTTGTTATACAACAAGTTTTGGTTCATTACACAACTTACCATGTTATCAATTTTTCCACGTGGTCGTAAGCATTTGAAGTCTGCTATGGTCAACATGTTGTTTGACACCTCCAAAAGTACTCTACATACAACACAATTTCATGATAATGTTCATTTCAAACACAATTATAAATCATAATATATATATATATATATATATATATATATATATATATATATAAACATTGTTTTGTGTATAACTTACTCAGCACCATCATTACAAAGCCCCGAAGTGCAAGTTCTGTAAACATTTGAAAAAACAATGTTCTCATTTGTGGAGGGTCCCTCCACACCCCCATCCACAAAATTGACAATAGCCAAATCTCTTGCTTTCTCATCTGTCGAAGGCCCTTCCATACCATCATTAAAAGATGGCATCTCATTCAAAACTTCTTCTTCCAACCGTCTTATACTTCTTTGTAACTCTAGAAGGCGTTCTGCATGCTTATCAACCCTTGTCCTCAAGAGCCTTTGCTCTTCGACAACTCTAGCAAAGTCAAAGTTGTCATTGTAGGACTTACTATTAGTCTCCCCAATAGAACCAAGTGATTCCTTGATTTTCTCATTCTGAAATTGTTCTTCACTCAAATGGAAATCCCATAATATCTTCAAAAACAAATACAATTTTACATAAAGAACAAATAATATCAAGGCAATAACACGACAAATGTAACCAAAATATCAAAACAAACGGAATTACCTCAGTGCGTTCAAAAGTTGATATTATTTTTCTCCTTTTATCTTTAATTACAATCCAATGAAGAATTCGAGGATAAATACTCCTACCTCCAATATCATACAAACTTATGTGTTCCACAACCCATAACTGCAAAGTTCATCAAAATAGTTCAAATTTTTTCGACAAAAAATACACATTTATTTTGTAACAATTAAATAAATAATTGTTAAAACACACCTGTAATACTGTTGCACAACCAGCTATGTGTATAGCATCATGGTATGTTTTGCGGTTGTATTTATCCGCTGCCCGATTCAAACTACTTTTTATCAAACTATATACAGCATCACCCCAGTTGTATATATTTAGTTCATCAATGTTATCTAATTTACTAAAAGGGACACTGTTTATCACATTACTATTCCTAGGAAAATAAAATATTCCAAATGTTAACAATATATACAACCTACAATAATTGTCAACATTTTTTTTTGTTTTAAATTTCTTATCCCTCAACTTTTCCATTATAGTCAAACTTGTTATGTCCTCATCCCTAAAAAAGTTATTAACAATGCCACCGACATCATTTTCTAGATTAAAAGTTTGACCACAATTTGACAAACCTAAAAAAAACACACATCCTCAACTGTAAAAGGGACTAAATTCTCCCTGATCCTAAAAGCCTTATGTACGACATCCCACCTACTAATTAATTCTACAAGAATGGGGCTAGAAATAACGATATTGTCCACCAAATCGACTAAAAATTTAAAAGGTGTCGACTTTATTCTTTCCTTATGAAAGGATGACAGGGAAGCATTTAATTGAACTATAGGTTGGGTTTGTACTCGATGCCTAACTCTAACTGTACCCTGCAAGTATAAACCAAACCATATCTTAGTATAATAAATGCAATAATCTACCTAATAAATATTAAATTCAAACAATTACAGCATACTTACAGGTTCATTAACTTCTCTGTCCATATCACTATATCCTGCACATTTTACCAAACACAATCAACATCATTGTATAATGAGAGTGACAAGTTCAATTTAATATATTAGTAAAATAATATGTATTTAACTCATTCATATCATCAGATTTTTCACTCAATTATCCAAAACAACACATTATTCACATTGCAATCACCTAAGGACAACATTACACACGAAACAGTATAAAGGCAGTACCAATGCGTAAAACATATCCCTTTCATTTTCATACATCTGTGCATGTTCAAACATATTTTACAGACATCCCCAATTCAACCCTTCATCCCATGCACCATAACATAGAGTCATATAATGTACAAACCATATTTTATCATGCACTCTACTTTATTCAATATCTAATATGTCTTAACAAAACATAATCATGGAATCAGGTTCATGTATAAGTCTACTTATCTCATTTAAGCAGTCATTTTATTAAAACATGTTTTTGTATAAGGGTACAACAAAACATAATTAAGGTCAACACAATCACTCCATCCAACATTAGAGTCTTAAAGTTAGATTAACAACACCCAACCCTTTAACACCCATCATAATAACACAAGTAATATTAGCATTACTATACATCTTTAAAACACCATTTCGACGTAACCAACCAGCATCCATTATCCATATATATATATATATATATATATATATATATATATATATATATATATATATAGGGGTTTGCTAACGCGTGTACGCCTGTTTTTCAGTTGGTACATTTTAGCAATGTGTATCGGGTTTTAGTAGACAAAAATATCCTTATATACCATGGATTCTTAGTTTTAAGGTTAAGGGTATTTTAATAATTTTCATTCTCAAAACTAAAAAAAAAAAAAAGAAACCCCCCAAACCCTTACTCACCTCTCTCATTCCTCTCAACCCTATCTCTTTCATCTTTCTCACTCCAATCTTTTCTCTGTCATCCCTACTGTAGCCCCAATTGAAAAAATCAGAAACACCCTACTGTAGTCCCAATTGAAAAAATCAGAAACACTTACCGTTAAACAATCTTACAAAAAAATGATTTTATAATGAGTTTTGATCTTATAATTTTTGTCTTATCTAATTTTATCCAATTTTCACAAGCATAAAGGAATTGGTAATTGACCTGGAAAAAAAATCAAAAATACTTGTTGTTAAACAATTTCTTACAAAAAATGATTTTATAATGAGTTTTTATTTTATAATTTTTGTCTTATCTAATTTTATCTAATTTTCACAATCATAATGACATCAAAAGAATTGGTAATTGACCTGGAAAAAATCAGAAACACTCATTGTTAAACAATTTCTTACAAAAAATGACTTTATAATGAGTTTTCATTTTATAATTTTTGTCGTATATAATTTTATCTAATTTTCACAAGCATAATGACATCCGAAAGAATTGGTAATTGGCCTGGAGGGTTTTTTTAGAGATGATGATTCAACATATGTAGATGATGAAATTAGAGAGATTAGTGAAGATGGTGAAATTGAAGAGATCTTGAATGAACCTTTGCCTGAAGGTGAATATGTCAATGACTCAACTCTTTACAAAGGCAAATTGTTTAAAGGCAAGTGTCTCTGATTTTTTCAATTGGGGCTACAGTAGGGATGACAGAGGAAAGGTTGGACTGAGAGAGATGAAAGAGAAAGGATTGAGAGAAATGAGAGAGGTGAGTAAGGGTTTGGGGTTTCTTTTTTTTTTTTTTAAGTTTTGAGAATGAAAATTATTAAAATACCCTTAACCTTAAAACTTAGAATACATGATATATAAGGGTATTTTTGTCTACTAAAATCCGGTACACATTGCTAAAATGTACCAACTGAAAAACAGGCGTAAGCTCGTTAGCAAACCCCATATATATATATATATATATATATATATATATATATATATATATATATATATATATATATATATATTATATATATATATATTATATATATTATATATAATATATATATATATATATATATATATATATATATATATATATATATATATATATATATATATATATATCTATATATTATATATATATATATATATATATATATATATATATATATTCTACCATCAATTTGCCATTCTAACATCAATCGTGGTCCACCAAAATCATTTCAGGAAGTATTGTTTTTAGAAAAATAGCAAGATTTTATACCAGTTTTATAACAACCAACAACAAATATTTTATGTTGCTTTTTAACCAAAACATCAAAGATTTTTCTGCAGAATTTACAGCAATATAGCAAAGCTTTTATATATGTATCATAACAACAAATAGCAAAGCTTTTTGGTAGCATACAACAAGGCTTTTGGGAGCAAACAACAAAGCTTTTGGCAGGAAACAAGAAGCTAAAAACAAAAAGATACAACAACAATTTCTGCAGCATTTTTATGTTAAAACAATATAGTTTTTGGTGCAGTAACAGCCATCAAAACAGCACAATACAACAAGAATTTTAGTGCATTTTTAACAGCATGGGACAACAAGGTTTTATCACATTTTAATCAGCCCAAAACAGCGTAAACAACATTATTTCGGTGCAAATAAAGAACTCAAAATATACTACAAAGTACCAGCATTTTAGTGTACAATTTGTTTTATAAAAGAACACACTTTGGCTTTTATAAAAACACAACATCAGTATTTTTATTACAATTAAAAACAGTACTTGGTATATCATGAATAAATGGAACTTAAAAATCAGTTATACTTAGGTAAGAGGTCTCCATCCCTTTGTTCTTTCTATATCAGAATAAAGCTTTTTCATTCCTAAAGTGCTAATCATGACAGAGGAAGATGACAGATTTAAAGAAACAACCCAAACCCACCACGGTCAATAAAGTTCTTAGATGAAAAATTATCACTGCCTTTCTCAAGCTCCCCAACAAAGAAACAAATGGACCCCGTTTTAGGCCTCAATCGACCCCGCTAAAATAACACATACATGCTGTCTACACATAGCGACAAATAAATGGGTCCATGACCCCAAGTGCTCAAAAGGGTAAAACTACCATAGAAAAAAATTGAAAAAACCCCTACCTCAAAGTCACACACCACACAAGCGACACAAATCAAAACGCCAACAGGAGACCTCCACAACCCTCAACTGCACAGCACCCGAAACGTCCACAACCACCGATTCAACCACCTCAAAAACACAAATGGGAAGCAATGAAGAAGGAGGGACAACAAGAGAGGAAAGTAAGAGAAAGTAAACCTAGATGGTATTTTTCATTCACCACGGAAAGAAGAAGGAAACGCAAATTTACCTTTTTCCCATTTTTAGTAAACATTTTTTTTTAAAAAAATGACATGGCGCATATGAGTGTAAGTGACACTTAGGCGTGCCATTGTATCACTGCTCTTTATTAGGGGAGAGAATATGTTGAGTTTAATATATTTTAAGTGTTTTAGGAGAGAGAAAGTTTGGTTGTTATTTAAGGCAGAGAAATATAATTGCTTTGCATGGTTTAGGGGTATACTATAAACTCACCGTTTTATATCTTCAAACGTTAGGTTTTTTAGAAAAAGATTTAAACCTAGGAGGAGTTATTCATGGGCTACTTTTAGAATGCAAAATGTGCATGGGCTTTAGGAAGTATCTAGGGATAGAAGTGAGAGTTATAAAACCTGTTTTGGGAGAGATTAACCCACATGACTGCAAGAGAAAAACAAACCCTAGTTTCATTATTTTGGGAAGAACTGAGAGGGAGATCGAGAGAGGGGGACACTGCCTTTTTAACTACTGCGAGCGTGGGAGTGAGAAGCATAAAGTTGAAGACCAACCAGGTAAGGGGAGTATCTAGTATATCTTATATGTGTTGGGTGTGTGTGATACTATGAATCCCTATTCTGTTGTGGTGTTTTCAGTTTTGCTCGTGGGTGTGTTAAAAATGTGTACATTTCGTTTGGGTTAGAGTAGTAGGTTTTGGGTTATATGGACGTATATTTACGTAAAGGGAGAATGACCAAGCATTGGTCTGCCTTTAGTGAAAAGTAGAAAAGTGTAGGGAGCTTAAGCTAAGAGGCATAATATTACAACAATGTATAGGTGTTGTATTTTTCTCTAACCTGTCATACATAAGTGTGAGGATGGGATTGTATGAGTTGTGGTGTATTGATACGATACATGAGAACGAGAGGGAGAAAGAGAGTCGAAGAGAAAATGTTAGTATGGAGGGTAGTTTTCGGGATCATACTGATGGTGAGTGTTCTGAAAACATGTTGAACGTGGTCTAAACATGTTAAACTATCTAATTATTGTCTAAATGTATCAGGTTTGTAACTAAGAATTACTGGAAAACGTGGTTTGTCTAGTTATCTTTGCCATTGTGTTGGTCTGTTATGTATGTATTAATATTAAAAACCAGAACTAGAGTAACAGGGTTAGTTGTCTTGGCGGTTGAAGGTTAGATTAAGCATCTTTTATGTAGTCAACTAATATTATGAAAGTAGAAGTCTTTTGTGCATCGTTGTTACTGGGTCTGTGCATGCTTAATGAATGTTGGAAGGTTCCTTTTGGACAAGTTGTAATATATTAGGCTTAGTAGTTAGACAAACGAGTTAAGAAAAGATTGAATAGGTTGCATGTTATAACTGGTACAAGATATGAGTTAAGCCTATTGCCTAGAGTTTGAACAAAATGTGTTTTTAGTCTAATAGAAACAGCCTTAGCATCAAAGACATTCCTTGAGCATGATGTGTCATCTGTATGTCTGATGCTTTTGCTGTAGTGAAATTTTGGTACTTGGTTGTTCATTGACGCTGGGTTATATTTTTAAAAGAAAAAAATAGAGGTTTGATGCTTAATTTAGTACTGTCAGATTATAGGACTTAAGTATATGGGCTGATCAGTATAGTAGTTGCTGGTTTTGAGTGTGATGCAATGATATGCTGCTGTGTGTACTGTGTTGAGTCTGTTTGAGTGATATAGCTTCTTGGAATCATGATTTTATGGTCCGCGTAAATACTGTTAAAATCCTATGCTTTGAGTCTGATTGAGTCATTGTATGTGCATAAGTTGGAAAAGAATAAAGAAATAAGAGAGATAAAATGAGAGTAGGAAAGGAAATTTACGTTTCCGCATAGATTAGGTGAGCATGCAATGAGTATATATATAAAGGTATGAGAGTTTAAAAAGAAAAACCCGTGGTCCCATCGAGTTCTATAATTGGTGTGAGAAGAGTAGTATATTAGATCCATGAAACTATCATTATTTGTTATTACCCTTCTCGTGAGTCTATTTCAATCCATAAATGACTAAGGTTGCAGCTTTTCTTTCATTTAGCATGCAGTGCAAATTGTTTTATGTCATTCACCCTATTTTCATTTAATATGATTTTTGTTTTATAAATATGGTGGAGAGGTTTATTTCAACTAATGACTTATTAATTTTTTATAAAACTTGCATTATTAAATGTGGTACATATTAGTGATTTTAATATTGGGCATTGAAATGGGGCCGCTTTGATAAAAGTTACGTACATATATGTATATATATAAATATATTATATTAGTGTTATATATATATATATATATATATATTATATATATATATATATAATATTATATTAGGAGTTACAGGAAAAGAAGAAAGAGATATATGGAGTTTTTTTTATAAGATAGAAAAGTAAATGGTTAGTATTTTATTTGAATGGGGTGTGGGTCCCTTGTTGGGGTTTAATATTTTATAAATATTGTTTTTAGCGTGTTTATAGTATGATTGAAATAAAATGGTAGTTGATCTTGTACTTACGAAATTGGTGAACAATGCATAATATGTATTAAATTGGGATGTGAATATATCGGTGATTGTTTTGGTTAATATATTGGAATGTGAATACATCGGTGATTGTTTTGATTAATACATATTATTGAGAATATGCATTAGATTGGGATGTGAATATATCAATGATTGTTTGGGTTAATTCATGATATTGAGAATGTTTATCCAACTGTGATGTGAGTGTGAAACTATGTTATTTCCTTGTATTGTCGTCACTCATGTGTGAGCTTTTCGTATTGCGTTACGATAAGGATGTTGAGTCTCGTATAGAGACAGATATTCGAGTGTCACTTCCTTTTGCGCAAGGAGGTGAATGTCTTGCCCGAAAGGCTTCTTTGAGAGGTCAGGGAGATAGGTCTGAAGTTACGATGGAGGACGACTCGAATCGTCCTGTTTTGCATAACAGGTTGGGACGAAAAAGTGCAAGGAAACGATATTGTTTTATAGATGGATTGGTGTGATATTGTTTAAGTGTTGAGATATGATACTATTACTTGGTATAGTCTGTGTTTAATGTTGTTTTACTGTATTATATTTTATGATGTTTTTAGTTGCTCATCCTTGCATGTTTGTGGTTGTGGTTTCCATCTACGATGATCGTACTTGTACAAGAGTAGATGTTTTTGCAGATAAGGCTGGATCGGGGTAGTTGTCGCGAGAGTTGGGATTTTTATCGGGATTGATTATTTATATTGTGTAAAAGTTTTAGACTTTTGTTATTTTTATGAAAAAGATATATTATAATATCTTCAGACAATGTTTATATTTACGATTTGCTTCCGCATTTTAATCGAACAAGGTTGATTATCTGAAATAAATGTTTATAGAAGAGTTTTTTTTAAAAAAAAATTACCTCATAACACCTCAAAAATCGGGATGTTACATAGGAGGTTGATAGAATTGATTAGCAAGCTTACTATATATCCTCCTCTAGGATAACAAGATTAACATCTCTAGAATTACTTCATATTATTTTTTTACTTAAGCGCAAAGTTTCATAATTTAAATAAAAAGTGGTAATGCTTGTCATCTAACAAAAGAGAAATTAGAACTGTGATCATATTTTCATTGGAATAAAGAAAGAAAAGGTTTGAAGAATTTGTGTAAAAATTCGAACAACTATAGGTCATTGGTAGAAACGAGAGAAAAAACAATCAATGAATAATAAAAAATAAGTAAATGAACCATTGAACCCTAAGATGCTATTAGAGAAAATTTATCGTATATAATTCCTGGTGCAACCTAATTGAAACAGTCATTATCTTGGAAGTATTATACACAATGACACATGAATCAAAATCTGAAGATGACAATGCAATGTATTAATCAATTTAGTGACAATGAAGTCAGGGAATTGTGTTCATATGTCTTTTTTTATTATTAACATATTGAAACGCTTAATTAGTAATATCAAGTCAGGGATCAATCAACAACACCAGAAGAACAAGTAAAGGAACACTTGTAGTCAATTAGAGGGTTTTGTTATGAAAATAGGTAGAAATACATCATTTATTACCAGAATAGGCAAATTCAATCCAAATTACGAAAATAGGAAAGTCGTGGGGGGCTCAAATGACTTCAATTGAAGAAGTCGTGCCCCCCCTGCACGACTTCACACTGTTCATGTGTTCAGTGTTGAAGTCGTGCACCCCAAAAATGACTTCTGGGTGCTGTAATCGATTACATTGTAATGGTAATCGATTACAGAGTGTGGTTATCGTGACACCCCTGCACGACTTCTATTGAGTAGGCCAAAGACGTACTGGTAATCGATTACGATACTTCTGTAATCGATTACCAGTGTGTTTTTGGTAGGTATTTGAAAATTTGGAAGTTAATTAAGTGTATTGATATCAATTTGTGTAAGCACACATTGTTGTTGATTACATTGTGATGTATTGTTATGTATTGGAAGAGTTTTATATTTTATGTAAATCATAAGACAAAATGGTAAGACAAAATCATAAGATAAAATCATAAATGAAATTTGTAGTATCTTATTGAATTAAAAATGCATTACAAAAGGAAGAAGCTTAAATTAAAAGAAAAGGACACTACAAATTCAAAGGCATCTAGGAAGATGATCCACCATGTGGACCAAAATGATGACGCAGATAGTCAATGTCGTGCTCCACATGCTCAACTCGAGCATCAATAGTATCGAAGCGGTCACCCATGTTCAGCTCCAATTGTTCAAATCTTGCATTCATGCTTTCATTAAGTGTATTGAAGCTGTCTCCAACAAATGTTCGGAGATCGTTTATCCCCCTCATGACGTCATCAAATGAACTAGTTTGTTGTTGAAGACGTGGTTGTGGTTGTAGTTGAGGAGGTGGTTGATTTTGATGTTGATGCGGAGGAGGAGAATTTCTGTGAACCCATCTGTTGTCAGCATTTTGGGTCAATCCAAATGATTGTATGACTCCTCCTGATATTGTGCAATGCCTACTAGGTGGGACAGATATTTCATCCTCCAGTGGAACTTCAAAATGTTCTAGGATGCGGGTGACCAAAGTTGGATATGGTAAAGGAGCACCTGGCCAAAGCCTTCTTCATCCTATGTCAGATGAGATGGGTCCAGTTTATCTGCTTTGCCGTCATTATTATTCACATTATCAGAAGATCTTCCTCGGTTGCCTGTGCAAAGTTAGAAACACGTGGAAACAAAACACAACATATAGCATAATGTAATACTCTAGCCTCAGCTGTCATATTGCCGGCTAGAATTCTAGTGGTAGGAGGATTGTGTGGCAAACAAATTAATTGTTTGGCAACGTCTATATTGTATTCATCGGCTCAATCCTCAAATAATTTTCCCTCAAACTTCAACCCAACAGAGGGAAGGTTGGCTATGGAAGCAAAAATGCTAGGTTTGATAATAATTTGCACATTGTTCACCTCAGTTTTCATTGTTCCATTTTCAGAAAATTTGAGGTTACTATGAAACACATATACCAAATCAAGATAATAACGCGCAACATCGCAGGAAATTTCATCCAACCCCAAATTTTTGAGCATGCCAAAAAATTCAAAACTATGACTTTCAAAATATTCCTCATCTAGGTATTTTGGCTCAATGATTTGACGGTCTTTATATAGCGAGAAATACCTTTGGACTAGTGCAGGAGTTGAAAATTGAAGATTTTGGTGTGGAGCAGTCGGTGACGGTGGTGGTGAGGGCGAGGGTGAGTTTTCTATGGGTGAAGGTTGACGGCGGCGACGTCCCCCAGCTGTAGAAGATGATCCCCTTAGTATTTGCCTCTTTGAAGATTCCGCCATTTCAAATTCCAATCGGTGCAAATTGAAGAGAATTGAAAGGGGAGTTGAAAAATGGTGTTTTGAAGTGAAAATTGTGGAAGAAAAGTTGATTTTTGAGGTTGGAGAGGAGGGGAAACCGTGGGGAGGCGCTGCTACTGGAGTGAGAGTGGTTTGAGTTCGTGAGGAGAGAGAAAAAGGTGAATATATAGGCTAGGGTTGGGCTGGTAATCGATTACGGGGTTTCTGTAATCCATTACCAGAGTGCACTGGTAATCGATTACACAAACCCTGTAATCGATTACCAGCGTCTCTAGTAATGGATTACAGCAAATCCTGTAATCCCTTACATGGTGTAACTGGTAATCGATTACAGGCTTTCTGTAATCGATTACCAGTGTGTGGAGGATCAAATTTTGATTTATTCTTTGCTTTAGTTTTGATTGAATGCATGATATTTTAAAATTGATTTATGTATAAAGTTGCTTTGACACGATGTGCAATAATAACGGCAAAGGATAACACTTTATAATGAAATAAAAAATCTTATTGATTAATTAAGATATTATAGACAAATTACATAATTATAAATCAAGATCGTAAGCAATCTATCTATGTCCTCCAGTCCCACACGTTGGTCTTCGTTGTTGTCGTTGACCTCGTCTTTGTTGTTGTTGTTGTTGTAGTGTGGGACTCTGCATGTGTTGGTCTTCATCCGTGGGATGACTTTCATTGGACTGTTGAAGGTTTTGGAAATCATATGTCGGTCGATACACGTTATGTGACGATGAAGCATGTTGGCATGAAGATGGTGAAGTCATTCTCGAGGTTCCAAAATAATTGGAAGGACCTCCGATAAAAGATGATGGACCTCCACTGAACGGTGTTGATGGTGGAAATGCGAAATAAGAGGTCTCAACCTCAGGATATGTTGATGTCGGTGGGATGTGTTGTTGGAATCTTGAATTCAGAAGTGGATGTTGATAGTTGACATGGTCAGAGGCAGACCTTTGTGGATCATGATACGGTGGTGATGCGCGGCATGCAGATGGCGTTTGGAACTGTTGTTCGTGGTCCATGTCATACTGCCAAACACAATGTGTGATATGAAGAATGCAACAGAATAAGACTTTCATAATTTAAATGGTGCGGATATTGTAGTACCTCTTCATAGGTTGAATCTTCTATGACAGCAATATAGCGGATTGTATGATTTATATACCATTGCATGTACTCGGATTCATCTCGCAAGTGACCATTTTTTTGGAAAGGAATATCGTTGAATACACGATTATGCCGGTCATTCCATAATGCAATCCACTATTCATGGTGTTCCTGCCAATTCCAATCAGCGCGTCCTCTCATATCTTGTTTATGTTTCTCATCTAGATTCATCGGTGGATAGGGTACATTTTGTCGAAATCCAAATTGACGCATGACACAGTCTGATTGTTGGTATTCTACAACAGAGAAACATATGAGAGGGACAACTGCCCGACAAGTCGGGGCCACTTCGACTGGAATGATTTGAGCAAGGAGATCACGTCTGTACGGTGTCCATATAAATTGAAGTATTGAAGATATTAAAGATAGTAGTAATTAAGCCAAATGTGAACATAATTTGTACAACAATATTAAGTTCAGAGGTGAAAAATACATGTCTAAGTGATAGGTCGTCTAACTTTTGACGGAATTGTTTCACAGTTGTCGTGTCATGGAATATTGACTGTCTTGTGCGACACCATCTTTTCACCAGTGGAAAAACTGCACCAGAAGATATGTCATCTTCTGTGACTTCAAGTAATTGTGGTGAAATACATGTTATTCGTTCCCATGCCCAGCATTGTAACAAGATCATGCACCCTCCGATATTCTCTTGGTCAGCAGCCCTAGTCCCATGATCAAGGGCACGATACAAGCAGGAAAGCACTGCGGATCCCCAGCTATACTGTAAAACAATCTGTAGGTCCACCAAAAGGGGAAGATACATCAAATGCACCATGCTTGCAGATGTATCTGGCATCAGGATGCTGCCAATTATCATCAACATATACGCTTTAGCGTATTGTTGAATAACCTGATCTGTAGCATCATGAGGCAAATGGCGAAACGTGTTATTCAACCAAGACAACTTAATTCTGTTGCCCCTAACATTGTTCTCAGGAGGAACATCTCCTAGTAGTTGATGACAAAAAACTGTCAGAGGACCACTATTGATGCCAGTGACAGCATGTCCTTCAATGGGAAGCCCCAATTGTAATACAACGTCTTCCAACGTTATAGTACTTTCACCAAGAGGCAAGTGGAAAGTATGAGTCTCAACTCTCCACCTCTCAACCAAAGAAGTCACTAACTGGTGATTTATTTCCATATTTGATGCTTTCAAAATATGGATAAACCCTGCTGCCTGTAGAATATTCATGATTCTTTCATCAAGTTCGTTAACATGCTTTGCTATCCAAATTGCATGTCTTCGAGGGCAAATAACTCGTTCATTGCCTTCCCAAATTGACTTGACAATGTGTTTATCTTGTAGACGTAGAAGGGACATATCAACGGGAAGTTGACGGGCATAAGCCATTTAGAATTTTCTGGGTGAAACTGGGATATCAAAGCAATGACAAAGGGTTAAGTGCTTTGGCTATTGGAACTCACAATTGAAAAGGGTATGCAATGGGAGAAATGAAATGACCCTCCACCAATTTAACTACAAGCATTGATGCCTATAGAAGGACAACTTGACGTGGTTTAGGACACATAAATTAGATTTCAAAGGAGGCCATGAGTGGTCTTCATGAAAGAATCTTCAAACCTGCAAAAGGAAGAGAGGCATGTGATTGAATAGGAGAACAATAGGACGAATCTTGAAGGTGAAATCTGCACCAAATTGAGGCATGCAAATGAATAGCAAAGTTGAATAACATTGCTAATGTTGGTGGTCAGAGGCTAAGGTGCAGAGTGCATGTGTAAAAGGTCAATTACACAGTCATCACACCTGCCACCTAATTTTAATGAATTCCAATAAATATTTATTGTTGGCATAAAATAAAATGTATTTAACATGGAGGAAAATATTTTCCATTATTTAAGCATTTTTGTAGACTTCAAATTTTTTTTTTAAATAGTCAAAATTGTTAGAAATAGGATTTAAATAAAAAAAAATTGAAAAAAAGAAAGTTGTGGGGAGGGGGCACGACTTCAATAGGTGAAGTCGTGCACCCCGTACATGACTTAAAGTCATGTACGGGGTGCACGACTTCACCTATTGAAGTCGTGCCCCCTCCCCACAACTTCCCTTTTTTCAATTTTTTTTTTCATTTAAATCCTATTTCTACAATTTTCCCTTTTCAGATTTTAATTATCTTAAAACTATATTATTTTTATACATCTAAATACTACATTATTTATTTCTTAACAAGAATAAAAAACAAATTATTTTGTCAACATCTATAACTAATACACAAAACGTGTCATGAAAAGCTTATGATATCAGACCATAGTGCAAATGACCTTTATACAGAATGAAATAAAACAAATACTATACATATCTTATAATTGTATGGAAGTCTATATACATATATGACAGTGCTATATTGTTCAGTGCTATATTAGACTGTAACACCCAGTTATCAGTTATCACAAGTAACCTTTCACATTTTAAACTTCTATATATATCTATATATCAGTCTTTAACCATTCCATCTTGGCATCCAAACTCCACTGCCAACTGCTCTCCTTCTACTCCAATCTTACATATTCTCCCAAACATCTATAACATTATGGCATCATGGAACTTTCCAGCATCTTCATCATCGCAATTCATCGACGAACAACCTTTGATATTAGATAACGTTGATGACTTCAGCACCGATGATGAATTAGACAACATACTTGAAGATGACAACAACGACGACCACATCACACAATCATCTCCACATGTCCTTCCAGAGTTGAATGAACGTATGTAGTTTCAGTCAAAGGACGAAACTATTGTTGCAATCAAACATTATCACATAACCAACGGTTACAAATACACCGTCATTGAATCGAAGCCCAACATTTATGTTATTCGTTGTGTGGAATATCACAACGGTTGTAAATGGCGTTTGAGGGCAGCTTATAGCAAAGTCCGTAAATATTGGGAAATCAAAAATATAGACGGACAACATTCGTGTTTCTCAACAATACTATCTGAAGATCATACAAATCTTGATAGTACTCACATTGCTGCGATCATATCAAATTCAATCCGGACAAACCCATCCATTCCAATCAAGAGTTTGATTGCAGATATTAAAGGTCGATTCGGATATTCTGTGTCATACAGAAAAGCTTGGATCGCTAAACAAAAGGCTCTTGCTATGGAGTTTGGAGAATGAGAGGACTCTTATAACCACATGCCGAGGTGGTTGCATGCCGTCAAGGAAGCAAACCCAGGTACAATTTTACAATGCACTGGTTCTCCAGTGGAAATTGATGGACAAACCGACAATAATTGCTATATTATGGAAAGAGTTTTCTGGTCTTTCGGTCCTTGCATACAAGGATTCAAATACTGTAAACCCATTCTCCAAGTTGATGGTATATTTCTAACGGGTAAATATCATGGAACATTGCTCACCGTCATAGCTCAAGATGGCAATAGAAATCTTTTCCCATTGGCCTTTGCCATTGTAGAAGGTGAGACAAAGGAGGCCTTGATATGGTTCTTTCAACTACTTCGAGAACATGTTTGCCATCAACAAAATATTTGCATCATCACTGATAGAGGAAAGGGCATCCTATCGGCCTTAAGATCAGAAGAAGTTGGTTGGGAACAAGATGGTTTGAACTCTGTTTATTGCATACGTCGTCTAGCATCCAACTTCAACAACAAATTCAAAAATCATGACCTCAAAAAACAATTCATCAATTTAGGTACTACTACAAACATTCTTAATACACTTTTACTTTTATAATTTTGTTAACATTATTCTTTAATTTATTTATTCATTACATCATTACAGCTTACGAGGTCAAGCAACCAACTGTGACGGCAAAACTTGTTGTACTCAGAAACCAATACCCACAACAAGTTGATTGGATAGATAAAATCCCGTTACAAAAATGGTCTCAGGCTTTTGATGGAGGGAGAAGATACGGATATATGACCACTAATCTTGCTGAGTGCACCAACTCCATTTTAAAGGGAGCACGTTCATTACCAATATGTACTCTCATCATAACAACATTTGAGAGGACACAATAATGGTTTGTTGAACAGGGATTAAAGGCGAACTGTATGCTACAAGCAGGACACCAATATCCTGAACAAATCGCTGACATCATTAGGAAAAACCAACAACAATCCGCATTTTGTCATCTTCATCGCTACAACCGTGAAAATTCTGAATTTGATGTTCAGGAAATTTCAACACCTCACCACTACCGCCCTGTTCCACTTTCCTATAAGGTCAGCCTAAATGAATGGTGGTGTTATTGTGGTCACTTCCAGGCTACTCGTCTCACATGTCATCATGTCATTGCTGTTTGTGCATTTTCGCATATCCCACTAACCCAAGTAATCGATCCAGTGTACAGTCTTAACAACATTTTCAAGGCATACGAAGTACAATTTCACCCAATCCAAAATCAAGATTATTGGTCTGCGTATACAGGTCCAAACTTCATACCAGATCCTAAAATGCGACGCAAGGCATCCGGAAGACCATCTACAAATAGGCTTCATAATGAAATGGATCAATCCAATCCAGATAAGCCAAAAAAATGCTCTTACTGCCGCAACGAAGGTCATCATAGGGGAAATTGTCCATTTCGTCATTAGTTTTTTCTTAATCTTACCCAATTGTAATCAAATCGATTTTTTTTATATTACTATTATTATTTGTTATTAATATTTATTTTCTCTTCTCGTATAACACAACCAATACATAAAATATGTTAATTGCAAAATCATTTTCAAAAACCAACTAAAAACACACTGGTAATCGATTACAACAACCTTGTAATCGCTTACCAGAGTGGTTCTTGAACCAAAAACACACTGGTAATCGATTACATAAGTGTCGTAATCGATTACCAGTACGTTTTCTACCTACTCATTTGAAGTCGTGTAGGGGGGTCACGATTTCAACAATCTGTAATCTATTACCAGTTCATTGTAATCGATTACAGCACTCAAAAGTCGTTTTTGGGGTGCACGACTTCAACACTGAACAAATGAACAGTGTGAAGTCGTGCAGGCGGGGCACGACTTCTTCATTTCAAGTCGTTTTAGCCCCCACGACTTCACTTTGGGTCAAAATTTGCCCATTTCGATAATATTGAAGGCAAATATGCCTAGTTTGGTGCAAAAACCCAATTAGAGAGATGAAATTATCAATTTATTCCTAACGGTTCTTAACAATGTAAAATTTTGAAACCAATAGAGTGCCTTAATTCAACTTGTATAGCTCTTTATGTAAATCTTCAACCATAATGAGATACGAATCGCATTGTTTCTATTCATCTTACTATTGCTATGTCCAATGATGCTTCACTTTGGCACATTAAACTAGGATATATTTCTGATTTTGATTTTGTTTTACAAGTTATTTCAAAATAATTTCCTTTATTTCTCACTATTTTAAGCACTTTTTCTATGTGATATTTGTCATATTGTTAAACATAAAAGCTATTACTAAACATATTCTAATAAAGATTTTGACATTCTTCATGGAGATATTTAGAACCATATTTAGTAATTTTTGTTTGGTGATAAATATTTTTTTACATTATGTGATTACTCTAAGTTTATTTGAGTAATTCAAGAAAAACAAATCTGAAACAAGATAATATTTGATATAATTTAATTCTAAACTGAAATATCTAAGAAGTGATAATAGAGTAAAATTTTTGTTAAATGATGTTTTCTTAGAAGAGAATATCTTTTTATTTTGATTCATGCATCATCTAATCATTCCATAAAGATGATCACTGGTTCACGTAGTTTGTACTATAAATTATGTGATAAATTTGATCTGAAAGTTCAAATTTTAAAGAAATTGTCATTGAATAGAAAAAAAGAAGTTAGGAATAAATAAAAAAGACAAAGTTATATAGAGGTCAACAAATACCTAGAAGAAAAAATAAAGTTAAAAAAAAACTAACTACAATAAAAGCGATTGTAATTGTTACAATCAAAACAAAAACTTAAGCGAAAAATATATTTAGTGATATCATTTCCATTATCCGTATTTACAGTTAGGTAAATTTTTCTTTCCAGTATAAAATCTGGCATCATGAATTGTTATTAATATAGCAAATCATCAATTAGTTTTCTAAAATCACTAACTTAGTCTTCTAAAATTTATTAAACAACCAAATTATAGTCTTAAAACACCAAAACATCACAATACAGATGGCTATGGAAGATCAAATCAATGACAATAAGTTTTAAAAGAAGCATCTGACATCAAATTAAACCTTTTAAAAACTATTTTAGTAACAAAACATTTGAAAAATTAAAACGATATGATAAAAAGATAAATTTAAAATTAAAGATATTTGATTGAAAAAAAAAAGGATAACTAGAAAGATAAAAATAAATGGACAAAATTAGACCAAAAAAATAGATTGAATTTCAGTCCTTTTAAAATTAGTTCCATATGGTTTTCCTCTTCCAAAAACTCCTTATTTAATTTACTCTTTCCTCTCTTATTCTTTCTTACTAAACATATCACTAAAGAAAACAATATATATAACATATTAACCAATCATTTGTGGATATAATTTTTTATTAAATAAATAAAAACTAATATAATAACACGTCATTTTGAATGAACAAATCAATATTTTATTATCATTATTATTCTAAAAGCTCCAACAATGAGATTATACTTCCCACCACGACATTACACTTCATTTTTAGATTAATTCAAATCAAGCTGATCGACTAATTTAAAACAAAGAGTCTCTCTCAAAGCCTAGATTTTATTTGCACAAATCACTTTCATTGCCACTTTTTCTTATACTATATTATTAGTGTAGAGTATCAATGCATTACACTATATAAATAAGATTGCTATCCTTGACTTTTTTTATGCAACAAGCAAATATGGTAAAGAATCTTCCAATTGTTCTGGTAGATAATGCTGCACTATAATTAACCTAAGAAAATAAGGATCGTAGTCGCGTTCCTATATTTTTTTTTATAGGAAGGGGTTTGATCTTTTATAAGTGCTATTTAAAATTTCTCTAAAATAAATTAAGAAATGGAATAAATTTTCTTATTTTAATCAAGTATTTATAATTTTTTTTATTTCATTTCTATATTATTGTACATGCATATATGAAAAGTAAATAAAAATTAAATGACTAATAACAATATAAATAACAGAAAGGTAATTAATATTATTTTAAATTTTTAAAATAACAGTTAAATAAAATTTTAAAAATGGTTAAAAAATCTGACCATTAGAAAAATCAGGAGGACTCGTTCACACGCTGCATTCACGTAGAAGATTTACAAGAAATCTAACCAAGTACTTCCAACCAGTCTAATTAAACAGAAAGCATTTTGATACGATGGACAATTTAATTGCACCACTGCCCAAAAACTGAGAAAAAATGTTATTAGCGAACCATAGTTCAACGCACATAAACAGATGCCAGATCCTAAATAATAAATCTCATTGCTAAGAAAAGAAAGTCATAATAATCATTGATAAAAATACAACTCCAACTTTATCTTTTCAACTACTTTAGGTACAATTATTGTAATGAAACATCATGAAGCTGCCTAAAGAAATGTAATACTAATTTTGGAATACCTAAACGGTTCGTTAACTATCCAAAAATTCTGACAAAAAATCATATAAAATCACAATTTTTACTTTGTCTAGGCAAGTTGCTATTAATAGTTTATCCGTTACACTATGTTACATCAAACACCCATGGATAACCTAACCAGCGCAAAATTCCACAAGAATAGAGTTGTTGTAACGTTTGATTTTCCTTTACAGAAGTCTCAACAAATTCTTGAAAGAGCACCATGCAAATTGTCAGTTCTCTCAATTTGTATCAGCATCCACTGTAAAAGCTGATGGTTCAATGTGTTGCATATTCTCTCAGCTCCCATAAGAAAGTACGGCAGATCAGACTTTGGGAAATGGACTCTGGGAGTTCTGATAGCAATTCATGTCCTCTATTTTCTGAGGTTCCATTACTACTAATTGAAACATCTGGTGTGTGAAGTTTTCCAAACGGCACACTCTGCAGGTTAAAGGAATTTGAAAAGATATGCAAGACAATCCAAGTTATTTAGGACCTTTATCAGACAAAGAATAAAGATTCCACTCTACTTGATCACTGCTTGAACCATCAGCTGCAGCTTTCTTCAACCTTTTCACCAAAGGCATGCAGCTTGACTTGGCTTCTTCATCCTTGAAGTTTTGATCGGTGACCTCTATTGAAAATACATAGAAAAATGGAATGATTGAATTAATCAAAGAAAAATTACAGAAGAATCTGTTGAACAATTTTATTCCATATAATGTAGTCTCACAAAAATTATCTAAAAGGATACTACGAAAAAACAAATATTTGCTCCTACTAAGTTAAAGTTCAAGACAGCTCTTATTTGATTCAAAATTCAAAATTTGATATGCTCTATTTTACAATATACTGTTCTTTAAGAACTACATGCATTGTATTACTAAACACTGATCGTTCTGTTCATGGATGAAGCAATAGCTCCGTGTTTAAGTTGGACAGATTACTAATTTACTTCTCACAAATGTTAACTAACAAGTACTTAATTAGAACAGCAGAACAGAAGCCGAGGTACTCAGTAAACCCATTGTACGTACGAGGAACAAAGGCTTTTGCAGAGAAGTACATAAATCATCCACACTAAATGTCGAACTCTCAGCATAGAAATAAACTACATCGTATATTATGAAGGCCCATAAATATACTGTCTCACTCATCCCCTACGCCACCCCCACCCCCACCCAAGGTTGGTTTGAAGTTTAAATTTGAGTATTTTACACACCACCAGGCTTCATTATTATTCCAAAAGAAATTACAAGGAACATCTCTTAATCCGAAATTACAAGGAACATCTCTTACAAGGAACATCTCTTAAGAACATGTTAAAAGGAATTACAAGCACCATCTGAAATTATTTCCATTTTCTTAAAAAATCGTAAATGCAATGTGGTTATGCAATTAAAAGTTAAAAAGAATATTGACTGCAGAACTTATTCACCGACAAGAACGTAACTGAGATACACAAATAACACAAAGTTATTCATATCATGCATAAACACAAATAGCACATAAAGTTATACATATCATGCATAAATATGAGAAATATGACATAGGTTTAATTGTAATTTATAGTTATTTCTATCTGTAAAACATGTTTCCTTTTTTATTCACACAAGGATATACAATGGGAAAAAAACATAAAGTACCATTATTGCTAGAGAAGTAAATAGATGAAGTCCACTGTCATCAATAGTGGTGTAAATTATTTCCACTGTTTGTTGTTTATTCAAAGTCTGTTTCATAAACAAACAAACACAAACTTAAAAGTTAAGGCTTGATTTAAGTGAGTCATGCTCAAGATTTATGGACTCGAATTAATACTAAGTTGTTCATATTTGTATGTATTACCTAATTATCTAAATAGTTGTACTCTTATTTAGTATTTACAAGGAAAGTCATAATTCTGTACATTATTAACTTATATATAACCCAATAAATCAAATTTTAGGCGGATAACTGTACTGTCCGACTTTGTCATGCTCAAATTGAACATGATCCTAGTTTTAGGCTCTTCGCCTTCAGTCTTGAGTTGAAGGGGCTGTGAACCGTCTGGTCTCATTTACTCTGTTATTTGACTTAGATAGGCAATAGGCCAACCCCAGACTTTTAGGCCTTACGTGTAGTCCTATGCTTGCAGTCAAGCTCAGATACTCAAAGACCCATGAAAGATAACTAACCACAAAAGGCACAGTATATGGCAGGTGCTGTTCTCTGCAATGTTAACATAGAGTGAGGTTTCCTAGTTGGCATTACCTTGCTTAACAAGGTTGATTACCAGAAAAAGAGGAAGTCTTTAGCAGTCATCTCATCCATAAATAATCCGAAGCATTTTGTAAGAAGGAATAGGTAAAAAAATACACTTTGAATGCTTCTGGCTTAAGAACATAATAACTTTAGCTACAACAGTAACAATGAACTTTCTTAAAAATATTTATACCATTTTCATCATCAAAAATTTATTTTCCAGATTCTAAGTCATTATTATGAATATAAATTTATATTTTTAAACAACTTTCCTTCACTTACTAACATGAAAGTATCTATTGATAATTGAATACTAATTAACGAATAAAATTATTTAAAGTTAAATCCAATTGAAAAGATAATCAAACCATGTACAAGTTAAACTATGTCTAGCTCAAGCTTTAGATTTTTTACTCTTAAATAATGTAGTTAAACTTCACTTATCTCTTATATTTTCATGAGTCAGTCCCGAACATAAGTGCTCAACTCAAATATTTAATATCCCATCATCAACAGCAGCATAAAGACATGTGGGTTGGCTAAATATTTTTCACCTAGTGCAGTCTACGAAGGGTAGACTTGTACAATATTACCCCTGCAAGGAGAGATATCATTTCCAGGATTTTAACCTATGACCTGCAGCCAGATCACAACTTTACCATTGTGTTAACTGCCAAGGAACACCCTTTAGCCGGAAACAAAATATTAACTTCATAACATAACTAGTAGTCTATAACCACAGATCCTGAACCAAGAGTACTATGAGCCGTCATTGATAAGTTTTTACAGCAAGTAAACTCAAAACTAATTCATGCGTCCTTTGTTATTTGGTACTTGGTACGAGACACATCATTTAGACCCCATAAAAACTGAGAAACTCCATGTTATGTGAACTTAAATAACTGACCAACATAATTTGATAATGTAACTGCTGATTGAACTATATGCAGGTATTTTGAGAGAGAAAGGAAACAATCTGTATTATATATGACAGCCATATACCGAAGGATCAAGAAATTATGGGGTGATAGAAAGTATCACATTCTAGCTTACAGGATGGCCAATGTGCATTAAAAGAAACAAAATTGAAGGTACCTGTAGTACTGAAAGCCAATTCTAATGTTGAACTTCCTCTTGCATGAATTTCCTGATCACAAAACAAGCCATGCTTGCAGTTAATAGGCTCTTCCAAACTACAGCCTCTATCCACAGATGCAAGTTCAAATTGACTTCCTGTAAGAATATGAGAATCAGCAGTGCTCTCAAACAAAGGTGAAATTCTTTCAAGGTTGATCCTCTTCTGGCAGGCATCTTGTAAAGCCAGGGTCTGAAAGCAACAAAAGATAATAAAGCATAATTGTGCAGGGAGATGTACAAAAATGAACATACATCCACACCACAGAGATGATGTTTGAATTTATGTCTGACCTGCTTAGGCATATTATGTGAATTTCGTAAAATTCTATACTGACATGCTTCATCTGTGCTATTTTTTATGCTCCAACGACGTAAACGCATAGAACGATGCAATTCATTCACAAATGAGGCTTCTAAAGAACGAATATATAGACTGTGCTGCTGATCCGTCCATCTAGTTGACTGATCCTGGAAAAAAAATGAGCTTAGTATGTCTTTGCCAACAAAATGAAGAGAAAATTTTCCATCTTCACTAGAAATCACGAACATGGAATACAATTTAAGATTGAGAATTTCAAACTATCATATTTATCAGCAAACAAATAGGCTTTTATAAATAGCCTTTGAAAATAAGAAATAAGTACCAAGCGATTTAAGTCCATGTAGGAACTAAATTAGTTGCTATACAACTACCAAATTTTTTTATTATAATTCCAATAACAAAGACTAGATAATCTGAAAACTAAGAGCCAATCAAAAGTATTTAAATGACGCTTCATCTGAATTAAATCTCTCATTATTTATAAGTTTTTCATTTAACTCCCTAAAGCTTGTTCAAGTATTTCACATCAGCTTCAACTGAATAAAAATAAGCTTTTTGTTGCACATACGAGCACACCCGTTGCTGCTACTGAAATCATATGCCAAACCACAGATGCTAAACGGTATAAACAATTTTGGACAAAAGGGTGAACAAGAACTATTTAAGAGGCCAAACATAAGAGATTGAAGAACAAAGTTGATTTCAAAGTGTCAGCATCCACTGTCAAACTCAAATCTTACAGAAGAGAAAACTGGCCGCAAATTTATAACACAAATATCAATTTCAGTTACTTGATGCTATTCATCATATCAGTACAATTACTCCCCTTCCTCCACTGGTTTCAGATTTCAGATATTCTCGACTAATTAATTGCAGAATTTAACCAACAAATATCAGATATAGCCAGTGAAAGCATGCGAAGCAAAATTGCGCGCTTAAACACCAAAAAACCAAAACGCGGACGCACTAAAAGGACCAATAATTCAAACGGCTAATTACAGGCACGTTCCCGTTCGAGATACGCTAAAAACCTCTAAGATCAACCCCTGAAGACAAGCTCCGACCACAAAATCGAGAAACAAAAGCGAAATAGAAAAATCCGTTACTATGTTGGCAAGAGGAATTGGAAAGGAGTGAAGTTACCAGAAGCGGAGCGGGCGCGGAATGAGACGAGAAGTCCTTGGACGTGTCCTCGACGGTGACAGCAGAGGAGTCAGAGGTGGAGCGAGTGAGGTACTCAGGCAATGGTTCCGGATCGGAGAAGAGCGGCGGCGAAAGGTGGCGAGGGAGATCCTGCGGTTCCATGAAGCGTGATCGGAGTTTCAGCGGAGAAGAAACCCTCTGTGTTCGGTTGAGGGGAAGAGAGGATGTATGCGGGGAAGGAAAAAGGTTCCACATGGCTTCGCTTTTACACGTGTCAGTACAGTCGTTGGTATGCCACGTCATCCGGCAGATAATATCTTGAGGTAACGTGAGCCAGATATTTTGAAGGGTCGTTGAAGAGAGAGTGGGGATTGGGCGCTTTCGTTGGCGCGTGCAACTCATGCCCTATTTTATGGTATCTGCGCATCCCATGCGCGTAACTTGTTTTCAATTCGTGATTCATGAAACTCAATTTTCACTTTTTCTATATATGGAAAAACTGGGTTATTATATAAGCATTTCTTCATATATAATTTCTATTTTGAATTTGTCACGAATAAGTTAAATTGAGACTGAGATAAAAACAATAATTAAAAGGAATACATGGCTAATAATAAGATCCAAAGATACAGTAATATTAAAGAATGACTGGTTGAAATGTTCTAGTCTAACTAATATTGGTATTTAGAATAAGTTTACCTTTCAATAAATTTATCATATATTAATAATAATAATATAATATAATAAATACAATCTAAATTATTTATACCCTAAATAACGCATAAAGATATTTTCATAAACATATTTTGAACTGTGGAATTGCTATAAAAGCATCCATGCTATCTGATCGATTATGAAAAAGAATGGACAAACTTTTTCTCTTCTCTATCTTTACTTTCTATTCATGAAAAAGACAGAAATAACTGTGATATGATTCACCCCAATTTTTTTATTTTCCAGTGAAGGGAGAAATAAATTTTCATTTTTCTGTTTCCTTTCTCGTGTCCCTTTGTTAAACCTGTTAATGATTGAAATTGGATTTCTCGGACCAATTATGTTTCGAGATTATATATATATATATATATATATATATATATATATATATATATATATATATATATATATATATATATATATATATATATATATATATATATATAACGGCTGATTGGTTAATTAATAGTAATATTTTTTTATCAGCAAATAATGGTGATATCACTAATGTTAACCAAGATTGATAATACCAAAAACACTTCGTTTTGACACTAATCAATCTTCTGATCAGTTAAATTAAATCATTAAATATAATAAAGTTATATTATTTTAGCGATAACAAAATGTTTCAAAAAAGTTAGAGTATAGTATAGGATCATAGTAACCTCAAAATGACAATACAGTTATGGTTTAGAAAAAAAGATACCAGGTTTCATTTTAGAAATATATATCATTTTTTCAAATTGTTGTTTTTTCATATTTTGTTTAAGTATGGACCAAGGGATTATCATATAAGGGTCATTTTGAACTTAGAGATTCTTTGAATAATTAGGTAAATGTTAAAAGGATAGAGTATTGATGAGGGTTAGGTTCTATGAAGTATTACAAGTAACAAAGAGCTTGATGAGTCAATAAGATTCTAGGAAATATTTTAAATAACAAGGTGCATGGTGTAAGTGATAATACTACTACAAAAAAAAGTTTTTAACGTCTATTATTTTCGGTATTTAACGTTTGACCAAGCTTTGACGTCATATTGGGAGACGTCAATTGGACGTCGATGATCCACTGGACACCAATTGACGTTGGATTCCACATGGACAGACGTCTCAATTAACATCGGACCTATGTTTAACGGACGTCCATCTTCGTTGAGCACGTCTCTACGTTGAGCTACAAAATTCAGGGGAAGCCACTAGAACGAAATTGATGTCGAACACTACTCTAACCGACATCCAACTTGTTTTTTTTCTTAAATAAATTTGTTTTTACAATAAAATCACACCTAAAAAACAGAAAATGATCATAGCACATCACAAAATAATATATTTTATGTGTTTCAAGGGATTATAGTACTAAACAATCTAAAACTTAAACTATCAAAACTTAAACTTAAACTTAAGCTAATTAATGTATTTAACAAAAATAAAATGGTTCCTAAAGGCATGGGCATGAGTCCTAAGTTCATCTCTGTAGAAGATAAGTTGTTCACTCTTGTCGTATCTTTTTAATTGTATCCTCTAATATAGAAGATGTATTCTTGAAGCACTGCAAAATCAAGTCAAATTCACTATGTTTGCATATGTTCAAAGCTAAATATGATTTGTAATGTATGGAAGGTAAGTATCATTACATCAATCTAGTCATCTGTAATGTCAGCTCGAATGATTGTTTTAATCCAAGACATGACATAGTAGCCACATTTCCATGAATCTAGTTGCTTGTTATACTAAAATGACAAACTAAATAGTCACACATGTAGATCATACAATAACATAGAAAATGAATAAGAACTATAAATGAGTTACAATATTTGGATACAGGATTTGAACTAGTTGACCTTGGGTTTACTCATAACTCTATTTACATTGAAAACATAGGGTGTTATTAATATAATTATATTCATCATAAAAATTTAAGGTTAACATGGATTTGAAACATTTGAAAAACACTTACCCTTGTAGCATGTTTTTCAAGTCATTTTTCATCCTCCTATGCAGGGAACAAAACCATAGAATTTGTCATTGTCTTGGAATGACGACCATTAATTTCCAATTTGCACAATAGTTTGATTCCTTCATTTTCCAAATCATCTAAAACTCAAGGGTCAACACCTTTCTTGCAAATGACATTAAAGAACAAACTCAAGCATGTCAGAATACCTCTAATAGAAGCAGGTAATATGCCTCGAATATCAATTGACAACAATTGTTTCATAGAAACAAGGTTACTAATATTTGAAGAATAACCTTGTGGAACCTTCACACTACTTAAAGACTTAATAAATTTTTTTTTTCTTTTTTAGAAAGAGTGTGACAGGTTGGGGTAAAAATGTGCATCTTCCAATTGATTGTGGATGTAACTCAGAATGGATTCCCATGTTAGTCAAATTTTGTCGTGCTTTTATTTCGTCTTTGGTCTTCCTTTAACGTTTCATAAAGTTTCGATGCACTGTCACAATTGTTTTTTCAATGCGCATCACATTTATACAATGTTGTACATCAAGTTTACACCAATATGGAAGATTAAAAAATATTGATTATTTCTTCCAAATGTTTTCTCAATGGTCTTATTTTGATGTTTTCCGAAGACAATGTCAATGTTTTTTACTTTCTTGTACACTTCTTCACCATTGCGGGATTTGGACACAACATTATCCTCAACACTTCCATTAAATACTTTTTTCAATCTACAGTACAAGTGATTTTGAGGAAGGAATTTTCAATGTCTTGTATATACCATTTTTTGACCATGCTTCAATTGAAGGTAACTAATGTTTTCTTACAAATGGGATATGCAAAATGACCTTTAACACTATAACCGCTCAAGTTTCCATATGATGGGAAATAATTTATAATGCAAAACAACATTGCACACAAACATAAAGTTTCTTGAATATTTGAATCGAAGACGTCGACACCTTCTTCCCACGACATTTTCAAATCATCGATTAAAGGTTTCAAATACAAATCAATGTCATTTTCAGATTGTCTAGGACTTGATATCATCATGAACAACATCACATATTTTCTCTTCATGCTTAACAAAGGAGAAAGATTGTATATCATCAACATAACTGATTATAAACTATGTTTGGTACTTAAGTTCCATAAGGATTCATATTATCAGTTACAAGTGCAAGTCTTATGTTTTTAGTCAATCTTACACTGTTCCTCCACAAAAAAACCCTCTACATATAAGATCATTAAAAATTTTCACAAATTAATAATTACGACTCTAACGATAGAGATTTGAAAAAACCTCACAAATTAATTTACTAAAGGTAAAAACATCTGCAAATTAGAAAATAAACCTCCATTAAATATCAAATTTTTTGTAATATATATATATATATATATATATATATATATATATATATATATATATATATATATATATATATATATATATATATATATATATACGCGCGCGCGCGCGGTTGCGCGTTTTCTCAATGGAAAGGACTGTTCTATCTTGAAGTGAGAAGAGTGGTATTTTTAAGAAATCAAAATTTGATCTACGCGTAGGAAATTATCTATTGTTTAAGTAAAAAAGTTAAACATTTATAGAATATAATAGCATTGAAGTGAGTGAGGGAAATTGAATAAGTAAACTCTCTTATGGTTGATACATATTTTCAAGTTGTTAGGTCTTTCTAATACATATTTTTTAAGTTGTTAGGTCTTTCAACCAAGACTGAAAAAGTAATTAAGATAATTTAAAGATAAAAGTTGATTGCGAAGTATATGCATTTTGGTAGATAAGATAGTAAGATAATAAATTAATTATAATAAATTGTTGTTTTGGTAATTATTCTAGTTGTTCAGATATTTTGTTATGTCTAGTCGGTTATAGATATATCTTCAAATATCTCAGTACATTATGCATTTATAAAATTCTACATTTTGATTACATATTATTTAAAAAATTTGATAAACTAATAAAACATAAGATGGATAACGTGTATTACGATTGTCGGAATTCATCTAGTAACATTAACAAGGATGACTTGTTCTCGAAATGCTATTATATAAGAATTTACCACTACAAATAAATTTATTAGTTTTCTTTATATATATATATATATATATATATATATATATATATATATATTTTGTAATTACGTTTTCGCTACACTCATATTTGCTTTCTTTTTAAATACAAAATATGTACATTCAATTATATATGTTTTCCTTATCGTTACTTTATGGTCCATGTTCTCTGTTTTCCTTACATAATCAAGTAATTTGTTTTGAAGTGGCAAAATTATAATTGTGATGTTATATTATTAAATTAATGAGAAAAGATAGTAATAATATAAGCTAAGATATTTTGAACTGAATAAAGGTGGAAGTGGGGTTACCTGGGTTGGATATGGTGGTGGGGATAGCAATGTCGCTATGTGAAGAGGGACAGTTTCTCTGAAACACAACTACTGGTTTCTTGGTTGTGTTGTGCTGTGTTGCTTTTTTTATAAAGTTGAGATACTTATGTAATTATATGATCCTAGGTAATAGATTTATTCAATGTAGTTAATGCCTTTTGCTTTTATTTGCCAATCGCAATTATACATTCCATATGAAACTTATATTGGTGAAAAAGGATAAACTTTTCTGTCTAAACAATTTTTTTTAATTTAAATATTTGTTTGTACTTTTACCAGCATTTGTAACCTTAAGAAGTTACCATATTTATGAGAACAAAATCGTCAATGTTTTTAAAATTTATTTAATTGTACGGCAGTAACATCCCAAAAATATAGCTTAAACTATATTAAGGAGTTAACATACAATAATATGATAGGACAGTTTAAGGATTTACAAAAATGAGTTTTAGATAATCTAAAATACTGAAATATTTAATACTTTACATTAAAACACAAAGTCTAATGCAAAATAAGATAACAGACCGAACGGTTCCAAAACTATAAGCTTAAACCGAACAGCTCTATAGAATAATACTAATCCTCCTGACCGAACGGTCCTACGCTTCAACTTCAATATTCTTTCCTTCCAGAGCTTCTTCTAATGAACTCGCTCTCCTTCTGCTTACATCCACAAGATGATCATTGCAACAAGAAGTATGACCAAACGGACAAACAAAGACAAGACAGGAGAGTAGGATAAGCTTGAGTAATTTAATTAATCATATTAATATAAACTAATTCATTCACAACCAAAACATACCATCATCATACATATACATCAAAGCAAATACCGAACACATAAAATACAATAACCAACCACTTTTACTCTGACTGTTCGGACTGTATGAATTATGTAGCTACAACGTTTTAGCACCCGGATGGTGTAGTAGCTGGGATGCCCTCAACAGCTGCCACCCGAGGTTAGTCCGTTATACCTCACCCAAGTTCACCTTATGGACTAAGACCTCCTGTCATTCTCACGCATGAGTTACTTTTCTCTACTTGAGAATGAGTAATCACAGAATATCAGGATAAACACCAGCTAAGCATAACCACATTCATACTTTACCATTTCAATAACCAATTACGAGATATTCCTCCCTAGAATACTCCTTCATATCCATACTATTCAATTCATGCCACACTTTAAATACCATCATACTTAGTCATCAATGCAGTAAAACTGAACAATAAAATATGATCCCATCCTTAAACAAAACCTAAAGAGATAGCATCATTCCTAAGAACGAGACCGAACGTTATACTCAGGCTAAACACTTTAGTTGAATCAAATACTTATTGTGAAACTGCACGTTTTTTCGCTACTCAAAAGTTATGACCGAACGGTCTTTACTAGACAGAACCCAAAGAATTGACTGAATACTATATAATACTTTATAATTAAGCATGACCGAATACTAAAAGCTTTTAACTAAAACCTAAGAGCTTAGACCGAACTCTACGAGCTTAGGTCGAACACTATTGAAGTATGTCGAACACTCTTAGTTTCAAATACAAGCACATAATTGGGTAATGTGATGAGACCGAGTGTTAGTACAAGACTGAGCACTACTACAAGACTGAGCACTACTGAACTTATACAAAATGAATAAAATAGATTCTATCATACAACTAAGAAACACTTATTTACAATTGAGGATAAATATAGTATTTAACACTTAAGTTATATTGGGTACCTTAACTAGGCTGATTACTAAGTAGAAATTGGAAACTATCCTTAGACCGAACACTTATTTACAAGTATACTAATAGAAAATTGATCGGTCATTAATTGAAATTCTGTACAGAAGAAGAATCCAGTCTAGACCGAATGCCCAATGGAAAACCGAACGGTCACGAATGACTCTCGGCGACAATTACAAAATTACGCAGAATGCTGCAGATTTAAGATCAAACCTTATTCCTACCCAATTCACATCATTTAATAATCATCAACAAATACAACAATTCAATATTCACTATCAACCAAATAACCAAACATAACATCATTCAAACAGGCAACCATTCAAAATCAGAGAATCATAATTAAGTTACAAGCTTCCCTTACCTCGAACCCAGAAGACTTGTATGCTTCTACAGTATTGCCTATACCACCAGTAACCTTTATAACCTCCTACAACTTCTGATCGGTGAAGATGAACCAATCATAAACCAAAGATAGAAGATAGATTCAGAGGGGGAGTTTGATGAATACATGCAAGCTGAACAGTGCTTGCATGTAACAGAAAATACATAAATCCTAAAAGGACGAAGGGGTTTAACTTACCAACGCCAAACAACAACTTGATCGGTTTAAAAGAGAGAGCTTGGCACCAAGAATATTTAGATGCTGCTTGGATGATGACCGAAGAAAAGAAAAGGTAAGAATTTGTAGAGAGAAGAAGAAGATTGTAGAGAGAAGGAGGAGAAAATGAAGAACTCAGAAGTTTTGGAGGAGAAGGTGCATGCAGGAAAAGTGGCACGAAAATCTGATAATTTGATTTATATACCACCGTCAAAAACCGATCGGCCACTCTGTTGCCCACACCTGTCTTCCACTTTCTGAATTTCAAAACCCTTGCACCTACACCTAGCTTCCACTAAAACAGAAATTTAAGGGTCCTGACAATGGCACTACGTATGTTGTCTTACGAGTTTCTTAAAATGAATAGAGATAAAAATAGGGAAAATAGGTGAAGATATTAGGAAAAAAAACTATTATATATATCATTTCTCATACTTCATTACAAAACAATTAGATTTATGATATATTTAAACAAATTTTTCCATAAGTATTTATAATAGAAAAAATAGAACTAATTTCTCCATTAACACTAAACGTGACTATACATATATTAATTTATAAAAACTTTATTAGGCCTTCACTAAATACATTACAAAAATTATAAAAGTTATAATTGTTTATGGATTTATTTAGGTCAAGATAACCCAATTATTTCACTACTCTTAATAAAACATAATTTTAAAATAGGTTAACTTTATGTCTTAAAAAAATGTTTACTATATTCAAATAAGTTAGAATCTATTATTTTTAACGAAAATCAAACTTAGACTACCAAAATCTAGTTTGGTATGAACTAATTTTCTCTTGTAATACAAAAAGAAAACAAAAAAATAAAAACATAATAAATATAGGTTTGTATAAAACTATTCTCGATAGACTTTTTTAACTAATCCAATCATATCAAGATTGATGAAATAAACTTGAAAATAATAAAATAATGAAGGAGGAGACATTAAAACAATGAGGGAACACCTGCAATATAATTCATCATTAAGTTTCTTCAATGACAATTATAAAGAAGCTGACATTTGAGAGGTATTTAGGACAATAGAATCAAATTTTCACACTTTTATTTCCAAACTTCAACACTATCAATGAAATGGAGGATGCTCTTATGAATGCTAGGATGCTTTTTAACCAACGGCAGTTTGTACTATGTAATCTATGTTTATATATTAATCTATGTTATCTAATGTAATTGGAGCTAGAATGTTTTATTTTCTTTTTCTTAATGACTTTTTTTTCTACTTAATATCACAAATCATAACTGGTGATTAAGAGGAGAGAGTTCAATCTTCTCTTTCGTCTCCAGACAATGCTTGAGTGGTTCAATTTTATCTTCGTTTGAGCCTCCAAACAAGTATTCGAGTGATCCGTTCCCAATAGAGATATTATTGTCTTGACATTTCTTTTAAAACACCAATTTTTTTGGTTTAGTAAAGATGACTTTAAATATATAAGATATGTTTAAGTATATAAGTTAGAAATTTATCTATTTAATTATTTATTTTTGAAGCTCACCGTCACTCAATTTTTTTTCTTCTAAATTATATTTTTCTTCTCTAATTTTCTTAGGGTATTCTTTATCCGTTTTAAGAATAAACTTCTCTTTCACTATTTACATAAGTTGTTTATTAGTAATTAAGTCCGTTTTATACTTAATGTAGATGTCATCGATATAATAAGTTGAACACTTTTAACATTAGTTGTGAAACAATCTAAAATGGAGCAATAGTAGAACGTGTTTCGTCATAACAAATATAGTACATGTCCATTAAAAGAATTAAAAAATATTGAAGGATACTTTCAAAATAGGTTGAACCTGTGAGTCAATCCAACCTACCACATATTTGTGTCCAGTTAGGTTGATTTTTTTTTTTGAAATTTTAATACAGGTCAACTTTGAATCCGATTCACCTGAATTGAACCTGTGGTGAGCCTAATTTTTCTAATAATTATTTTTTGTTGGATTAGACATTTTACAAAATATTGAAATAGAGACTTGTAGGAATTAGTATCGCGTAGCGGAATGTTTAAAGAGCGTGATAACGAACAATAACCAAGAGGGAAGAGGTGAATTGGATCTTCTAAAAACTTCGTTTTCCCTTTTTAAATTTTCTTTGAACAGAATAAATAGTTTTTAGTAACTTAGTTTTTATGAAAAAACAAATTTGAATCACTATAAAGCTACTAAAAATTTGGTTTAATGTCTCATTAGGTCCCTATTTTCGTTCAGAATCTCAAATAGGTCCTCGTCTTGTTCGGCGTCTCAATTGGGTCCTTATTTTTGTAAACTTGACTCAAATAAAGAATTTTCGTCAAATTGATCAAACGTCGTGAGTGAGGGTAGTACGTGGCATGGTGACAGTGTAGATTTAATGTACATGGCAGTAAAAACGTGGTTCAATTTTATTTTTTTAATTTTTGAATTAAAAAATGATGTGTACAGAGTGGTAATATAATTTCAGTAAGGGCAAAGTAGGGAAATCTAATTAAATGAAGTGTTGAAAACCCCATTCTTCTCTGCAATTTGGAACTCGAAATGAAATTGGGGGAAGTTGAGTTTTAGGGTTCGTGGGAAATTCTGTTCGAAACAATGTTGGTTCAAACAATAGGCATTTCTAGAACTGTGGGAAAGCGATGAGAAGCCTGAAAGTGTGGAGTGTTCTAAGAACTTGTAGTGTCTGGTAGTGCATTGTGCTTTGATGTTGATTAATGTTGTTGGAGAATTTTATATATTTATTTCAAACAATAGGCAAAGGTAGTATGTTTTGAAGAAAGACGAAAACTCCCAGAACCATGCTTCCAAAAATCCATAAATTACATATATGTGTGATTATTATCCACACAAAAATGCTAAGAATAGACAATGTTGGTTCAACCAATATTCCGTTTATCAAAAGAAAACAAGACAAAATTAGACAATAAGGATCAATCCATTAACGTATGCTTCTTTCTAGTGAAAGGCTTGAACTTTAGTTGTTCTTCCTTTTGGGATTTCTCTTGACTTTTGTTTCCTGGAGAAAACTAAAAACAAAGAAAAATTGGTTAGATGGACTTCTAAAGAGAAAATGCATACAAAAATCATGTAAACAAATTATAGATTTTTTTTGCCATTTCTGTCTATCAATAAAATTGTTACTTCTGAGAACTACCTTAGGTGTTGCTTGAAAGCTAGGCGTAGTATTTGAGTTCTCATCAGACAACTACCTAGATGTTCAACTTAACCTAAGCTAAACAACCAAGTATTTGAGTTCTCATTAGAACTTATAACAAATCCTCAAATGAATTTTCTACAAGCTACAATTTGATGTCGAGGTTGCACCCAACTCAAATTGAATGTGCAAATTAAGTGCAGTATACTAGGCAATGACTCCTAGGTCATCTCTCTAGGGCCAATTTTTGTTCCATCAAAGGATCGAACACGTAGTGGGGGGGGGGGGGTTTAGCAGATTTACAAATTGAATTAACTAAACAATTAACATAAATTAAATATTGACTAAAAACAAGTCGGTCCCTAGTTCGATTGCAATGCTTCCTATCCTTAATTAACAATAAATCACACGCTCCTCTCACCCATAATCCAACACGAATTAATCAACTAAGTGAAAATTAATCTGATTTTCAAACAACGAATTAACATTAAATGTCCAATGATTGAAAATGTCAAGGTAAATAGAAAATATGGCATACTTGCTACATAGACATTTGCTCTACCTTGTGTAGGACAACTACTACAAGCGTTCATCTGTCCTACCTTATAAGAATAAAAAGTGAATGTTAGAGAGAAGAATATATAAGAAGGATGATTCGCTCATCAAAAGCATTGCCAATTGAAAAGTCAAATCTGCATTTGATAAAACTCTGAAAAGGTATGTTTGTTATGACAAAAAGAACTCCATCCTATGACAAACACCTACACCGATAATCATAAGAGATCAAATCCCAAGACAAGCTTCGTCAAACAATCATATTACCAAATCTCAAGACAAGCATTGTTTAAACGATTATCTTCATCAATGATGTATAAATAGAAGAAATCAACAAAAGAAGAAGAAGACGATGATGAACAGAAGAATATGAAGATATAACATCATCAGAATTGAGAAAGGAAATCTCTTTGAACTATAAAAGTCAAAACTCCTTGATCAAGGATATAGAAAAACAAAGTTCAAGAAAAAGAATACTCTCAAGCTTCATCAGAATATACGCTTAACTTTGTAAGAAGAAAAGAGAAAACGAGGCCTTCTAAGGAGTGGACAAGTATCCACAAATCCTCTCCAATAAGGGGAGGACATGTGGCCAATCACAAAGCTCGATCCTCTCCAGTCCTAGAGTGTCATGTGGCCTACTAAAGATAAATCTTCTCTAATGGAAGCATGACATATGACACATACTTTCCACATGGTTTGGGTGTCTAGCTTAAGAAAAAACTCTATACTAATTAGGCCTTAATACAAGCCTTAAACAAACCTATCTATTTGGTCAAAATACATGGCTTAAAGAAATCTACCCTACTCTTCAACCTCTATGATGGCCTGAGAGAAAGAGCTTTCTTCACCTTGCATAGATGACTCTAGGTTCTTCATGAAAGTGTTTGGGCCATGGCTAAGGGTATGTCATCATCACATCCCTATTCAAAAGGATTTGTCCTCAAATCTTTAAGTTATGAAAACATCCTTTTGGGAGATAATTGGCTTTCTTCCCCTAGGGCAAATACCCTTCTACAAAAAAATAAGAGACAAGGTAAGTGGTATTAGAACAATCATCCAAAGCATATAGCTCCCAAGGATCATATACCTTTGATCAAATGAAGGATCAAGGTAATGGAGTTTAAGAACATTTCCTTTTAAGCTCTTATTTGCCTTGTGTTGAATGTGTGTGTTTTTTAAATGACTTCCCATTTCAACACAAGGTTTTATTTGGTCTGTCTTTCCATGCTTCTTGAGGAAGATAATCAGAAGACCTCTTTTGTTTTTGTATACAAGCCTTTGGCCCTTAACATATTGACTCTTTTGTTGGGGCACTCTTTTGAAGGGTAATTTGGATTCACTCGAGCAAATATATGGAAAGTCCAGTTTTGAGTTTCTTTCTATGTTGTTTTTTTATCGTTAGTTTCAAGTTGCATAGCATTAGTTTTTCAATTTCTTGGTTTCTATTTGGTTAAGTGATTCTTGTGTGCATATTATTTTCCTTTTAATTTCTGTTTTAAATTTCTCTTAGTTCAATAGCTTACCTTGCATTAGCATTGTGGTTGATTCACTTCCTTTGCATGTAGATGATACCAAATTAGGTTTTGTTTTTGTTTGGTCTATATAAGTGGTCATAAACATCATCCCATATTCATATTTCTACCCTATTACATTAGTCCAAGTTAAATTACATGCTTCACTTGCACTTCATTATTTTAAGGACCAAGATTACCATCAAACCAGAAAATTGCACATTAAAAATTGCCTCAATATGGGTTTCAATTCTGATTTTCGTTTATAACTCTATTTCGTGTGATTAAGCATAATATCTTCATGCATAAGCATTTGGAAATGGCAAAACCCAAAAACAGAATTAGTTAATGCTTTCATATATAAATGTTGTAATCCATACTTTCAAAGTTGAATATCAGAAATACAAAGGTTTATACAGTACCTTGTGAGAGGTGTGCTTCTCTTTGCTCTCTCAACATTCATCACCATCATCATTTGTCCACTGCGTGGTGTGTGAGAAGTGCCTGATGTACAGAAGCTTTTCCTCGGCTTATCTCTAGAAGCACTGTGGTGTGTGTAATGTTTTCTCTCTCTTTCTCTCATGTCCTTATCCTTTATCCTACAGTGAGTGGTTTTCCTCTTTTGCCCTCACGCTTTAATATGATATCAAGAGCTTAGGTTCAATAGATCTTGTTGTGTGAGTGTGAGTGTGATTGGAGACTGTAATTGTGTGTATCCAGAAGAAGAAAAAGAAGGTTCTTTGGAGTGTGTGAATCCTTAAAGGTGAAAAAGGAAATCAAAGAAACTTCAAGATTCAAGCAAGAAAGAGATGACAAGTGTTGGAGGGATACAAGGGCCTTTACCAATGTTTGATGAGAAGTTCTTTGATGACTAGCGCATCAAGATGAGTGTCATTTTTGGCTTCCAGTATGTTTCAGAAGTAATAGAAGATGGGCTGCCTGCGTTGGGTGCAAAAGCCACTGAAGAGGAGAAAAGAAAATATAAGATACAGGTGAAACTAGACAACAAAGCCAAATTTATGTTGTATCAATGTGTCAGCCCAAAGATCTTTAACAAGATCTCCAAGGCTGCTACTGTGAAAGAAGTGTGGGACATTCTACTGAAGACATATGGTGATGGAGAGAAGAACAAGAAGGTAAAACTGTAGGCATTGAGGAGGCAGTTTGAAGTTCTGATCATGGAAGAAAGTGAAACCATGGCAGAATACTTTAACAAGGTTTGAGTTGGTGAATAAAATGATGGCATGTAAGGATGGAATTTCTGATGAATACATTGTTGATAAAATTCTAAGAATCTTAACACCCAGATTTGATCATGTGGTGGTGGCTATTGAAGAAGCCTGTAATCTGGAGAATATGGAGATTAAGGAGTTGTTGCACTCATTAGAAACTCATGAGTATCGCATCAATGAGCATAAGTAGTGCCAAGAACATGCCCTACAAGTTAGATCTCAATACAAAGGCAATAAAGGCAGCAAAAAGCATAAAGATTCATTGGAACAACAAGGAGAAGGTTCCAATGAATCAGTGAAAGGTAAAAATCAAAAGCCTGAAGGTGAATGGAAGTTTGACAAGAAAAAGGTCAAATGTTATAACTGCTAGAAGCTTGGTCATTATGCTAAAGAGTGCTGGAAGGGAGAAGGGGCAAAGAATAAACCCAAGAAGAGGGCTAATCTGGCCAAGGAGGAAGAATTAGACTCTGAAGTTGTGATATTGATGGCTAGTACTCAGGAAGAACAGTCAGAAAACACAGTGTGGTATCTGGACTCTGGTTGTTCCACCCACATGACTGGGAGGAAGGACTGGTTTATGCAAATGCAGGAGGTTATGCAACGGAAAATCATATTTGCAGATGACAGAAGTCTTAATGCAGAGGGCTCTTGCATGGTGGTTTTGAGAGATGAAGATGGGAAATAGGTCATAATTGAAGAGGTATTGTATGCACTAGGTTTGAAGATAAATCTGTTGAGTTTGGGGCAGCTGCTGCAGAAAGGCTATGTGATGAAAATGGAGAAAATTGTCTCAATATTTTCAATCAGAATAGAAAAATTGTTGTGCAGGGTCAACTATCACAGAACAAAACATTCAGGGTGGTGATGAATGTAGTAAAACACTAGTGTTTTTCTGCATAAAAAAACAGGGAGGAATGGTTGTGGCATCTCAGGTTTGGGCATTTGAATTTAAGGGATTTATCCAGTTAAGCCAAAAGAGTATGGTGAGTGGCTTACCAAAGGTGGAAATCTCAAAAACAGTATGCAAAGAATGTCTCCAATGCAAGCAAACCAGGGGCAGTTTCCAGAAGGTTTTACCCAGAAGTCAGTAGAGAAATTAAGGGTGGTTTATTCAGATGTTTATGGTCCTATGCAAGTAGAAAGACCTGGGGACAGTAGATATTTTCTACTATTTATTGATGATTGGACCAGGAAATGTTGGGCTTACTTAATTAGGATAAAGGGGGAGGTGTTGCAAGTGTTTCAAAAATTTAAAAGCCTTGTAAGAGACAATGTGGGAATAAGGTTAAGGTGTTGAGGACAGATGGAGGAGGAGAGTATACATCCACTAAGTTCAAAGTTTTTTGTGAAAAGGAAGGGATAATACATGAAGTTACCCCTCCCTATACACCACAGCACAATGAGGCAACAGAGAGGAAGAACAGAACCATATTAAATATGGTTAGGTGTATGCTGAAAAGTAAAGGGCTGCCTAATTTTCTATAGGGAGAGGCTGTGTTGACAACCACCTATATACTGATTTGTCTCCAACAAAGAGACTATATGGTATGACACCTGAAGAAGCTTGGACAAGGGTAAAACCAGATGTCAAGAATTTGAAAATATTTGGCTCAACATGCTATAAACATGTGTCTGACCATTTGAGAAAGAAGCTAGATGATAAAGGAGTGTCATTGATTTTGGTGGGTTACAATGCTACTGGAGCTTACAAGTTGTATGATCCTATATCAGGAACAGCCTGAATCAGTAGGGATGTTGTTGTGGATGAAGCTGTAGTGTGGCAGTGGGAAACAGTTGAGCAAGGATCATCAACCATTGTTTTGGAAGATGCAACTGCTGCAGTTGAGACAGAAAGGTGCAGAAGAGATGACAACAGTAGAAGGTCATCAAGAGTTACACAACTTCCAGCACATCTAAGAGACTATGACTTGTCTTATGATGCTACACTTACATCAGAAGGTCATTTCGTTCATTATGCTTTAATAACATAAGATGAACCAGTTGAATTTGATCAAGCAGTAAGAGATAAGAGGTGGTATAAGGCAATGTAGGAAGAAATTGACTCTATAGAGAGAAATCAAACATGGGAATTGGTTGATCTACCTTCTAACAAGAAGACTATAGCATTGAAGTGGATTTATAAGTCAAAAATAAACCCATAAGGTGTTGTTGTAAGGCACAAGGCCAGGCTGGTTGCTAAAGATTTTCTATATAAGGCTGAAGTGGATTATGGAGAAGTGTTTGCTCCTGTAGCCAGGGTTGAGACAATCAGGTTGGTGGTGTCTCTGGGCACTAAGTTTCATTGGTCATTACATCAATTAGATGTGAAGTCTGCCTTCCTAAATGGAAGACTGGAGGAGGAGGTATATGTTGTACAACCGTAGGGGTTTGAGGTTAAAGGACAGCTGAGCAAGGTGTACAAGCTGAGGAAGGCTCTCTATGGGCTTAAACAGGCTCCAAGAGCTTGGAACCAGGGGATTGATAGGTTCATAAACAGTATTGGGTTTGATAAGTGTATTTCAGAACACGGGTTGTATGTGCAGTGCTGCCAACACAATGGCATATCAAAAGAGCTAATTATATGTATGTATGTTGATGACCTATTAGTCACTAGGAGTTGTGAGGAACTAATTTCATATTTCAAGGCTCAGATGTTGAGGGAATTTGAAATGAGTAACTTGGAAGACTTAGCTACTTTCTTGGTATTGAATTTACTGAGACTGAGTATGGAATTGTGATGCAATAGTCCAGGTATGTTCTAGACCTATTGAAGAAGTTTGAAATGATGGATTGTAATGTTGCTAACAACCCAGCAGAAGTGGGGCTGAGACTTGAAAAGGAGTTAGAGGAGGAAGCTGTAGATCCAACAGCTTACAGAAGGATGGTTGGGAGCTTAAGATATCTCTGTAACACTAGACCTGACTTGAGTTACAGTGTTGGAGTGATAAGTAGGTACATGGAATGTCCTATAATATCACATTTGAATGCTGCCAAACATATTCTAAGGTATTTACATGGTACACACTCTTATGGGATTCTACTAGAAAGAGGAGAGGCTGGAGAAGAAGTTCAAATCACTTCTTACTCAGATGCGGATTGGTGTGGTGATAAAGTGGACAAAAGAAGTACCGCAGGGTACATTTTCTTCATTGAAGGATCTCTTATTTCCTGGAGCTCAAGAAAAGAGCCAGTGGTTGCTCCGTCATCATGCGAGGCAGAATACATAGCTGCTTGTGAAGCTACGTGTCAGGCAGCTTGGTTGGGGTCTTTGATGGAAGGGTTGAAAATGGAGCTAGCTGGAAGAGTCAGGCTGCTTGTAGACAACAAGTTAGCCATAGACCTTGCTAAACACCCTACATCGCATGGAAGGAGCAAGCATATCGAGACCAGGTTCCACTATATCAAGAAGCAGGTTAGTAGCGGGAAGCTTGAAGTGGTACACTGCAGATCCGAGGATCAACTTGCAAATATACTCACTAAAGCTCTTAAAGGTGAACGCTTTCAATCACTCAGAAAGCAGATAAGAGTAGTACGAACGGAGATCGGTGAAATTCGTTCTAGAAGGAGGTCGAAAATCTAGGGTTTTCGTCGGAGAGAAGAAGATTGCTCAAAAAAGGGGTTTTTTTTCGATTTTAATTGGTGAAAAACGCTTTTGTGCTTGAAAGAAAGTGTTTTTACTGATTTTAATCGGTTGAAAAAGCTCATATCAGAGAAGGAGGAGTTTTCACTGATTCAATTAGTGAAAAGGGAGGTTTTCTTCAGAAAAATCATGTTTTTCGTTCAATTAAGTTTTTTGTTTAGGAGGAGTGTTGTGATAAACAAAAACCAAAAACAGAATCAGTTAATGCTTTCATATATAAATGTTGTAATTCATACTTTCAAAATTGAATATCAGAAATACAGAGGTTTATACAGTACCTTTGGAGAGGTGTGCTTCTCTTAGCGCTCTCAACGTTCATCACCGTCATCATTTGTCCAGTGCATGGTGTGTGAGAAGTGCTTGATGTACAGAAGTTTTTCTCTGGCTTCTCTCTAGAAGCATCTATGGTGTGTGTAGTGTTTTCTCTCTCTTTCTCTCATGTCCTTATCTTTTATCCGGGTTAAATATGTTTTTAGTCCCTAAATTATTGACCGCTTTTGGTTTTCGTCCCTCTTTCAAAGTAAGGTACAATTTGGTCCTCATTCTTTTCGAAACGTTTGTTTTAGTCCTCAGAACTTTGGTTTTAGTCCTCATTTTGTTGCTAAATGGGGACCAAATTTTTAAACGGTGTTAGTTTTCGAGGACTTAAACGAACGTTTTCGAAAAGAATGAGGACCAAATTGTACCTTACTTTGAAAGAGGGACGAAAACCAGAAACGACCAATAGTTTAGGGACTAAAAACATATTTAACCCCTTTTATCCTGCAATGTGAGTGGTTTTCCTCTTTTACCCTCACGTTTTCATATGATAAACTTCCATTTGATTTTTAATGACTAATAAGACTTTATCCTTAATAAATTAAAAAAACTTACAAGACTTCGCTCATTTACATATCGTTCAAGACGTTAATATTCTTGTAAGAACATTATTTAATATAAAATATAGATTGATAAAATAAAGTAAAAATTATATATAATAAAAATTTCTTTTATAAACGTATACAAGGATAATAATATATAAAATATTGCGTAAATGTTTTATGTAAAGTTGAGGTCCATAGATTTTTTATCCGATCATAAGTTTTTGAAGTTTATTAGCTGGATATCAATTCCCCTTATAGAATCATGGTGGTGGTTAAGTAATTGACTAAATTTTATACATAATGAAAAAAAAAAACATGGTTTGGTGAAGATGAATTATATTATTTTCACTATTGTCAAAATGTTAACAGCAATGTATTTCTTTGTATGAGTTAGTTTTCAACCTAGTTCACTTAGAATCCGGCTTATCCCATAGTCATACTGAGTCGGATTAGCTCATCAACCTACCTAATTTAATTTAATTATTTTTTATTTTTTATTTCAATATTATTAGTTAACATTTTTTTATTATATTGTAGATGAGATGAAAGAAAAGATATTTCAAGAGAGAAAAATATTATAGATTTATTTATTCAAGACTCTAATATTATAAATAGACAAATGAAACAAAAATTAATATTAAAAATTTATTTGTTCACCTTTTGTGTTGTTTTTTTTATTACGATTGTATGATTTCTTTTTAATTGTCTTTGGAATTTAACATCATTTTAGAGTGAAATATATTTAGATTTGAATTAAAAAAAATTATAATTTTTTTATTTTAAAAAAGAACTTATAATTAAGTGAGCCACCAACCCATTTAACTCACCAACCTGTGGTGGTTAAACTAGATTCGAATTTTTTTAACTAACTAATAAGTAAATCAGATTGAATTAACTCACTAAATGACCAACCCATAATGAACCGAACTGAGTTACCCATTTTCACAATTCTAATTTTCAAGATACAATGAACGTAACCATGAAGGCATAAGTTGTTTAAGGTGACTGTATGTATATAAATGTGATAAGAAGTATGATACGATATTTTGCTATTATTAGTTGGAACATAAACGTGCACCAAAGGTACAAAGTGCAGGTCCACAGCAGTAAGCATGAGAAATGTTGTTGAATTTCCTTGTGCATTTTGGACGGTTCCGTGGCACTTTACAGAAGATTCTTATTTCAAGTATTTTTTTTTTCCACTAAGAGAGCATGCACCACCAACACCATCACCATTTCCTTCTACTATTCACCAATAGACTCTCTTTATTCCTCATCTCTGCAACAAACCCATTATCTTCCACCACCACACTCTCTCTCCTCTGTCTTTGTCCTTCCTTTCAAACACTTCAGTATTAAATAATAATTTTCCAAAAATATACCATGACACAATTTAAATTATAATATGTAAATAAACTGTGTTCAGTTTCTGATAAAACTGATGGGTACGATTCGATTTTAAAGTGACTGATTTTTTCTTCGCTAAAAGACATAATTTCAAAAAGATTTGACGGAGTGAGTGTTCAAGATTCCATCTTCACATGCTGTTATCTTTCTAGAGACAAAAACTCATAATTAAAAGCACTTAAAGTGCCATAAATAACATTTTTTGATGAAAGATTCTTATATGACAATATAAATGAACTCAAACGATTATCTCCATCAAATTCTCCATGCAATTGTTTACTTTAACTCAATGTCCTACATAAACTAGCAAGGTAAAAACCAAAGTTCAAAATATATGATGAATGAACTTCCAAATCTCTTTACTCGTTTCTTACATCATATAATGGCTCTACGGAAAAATAGTATCAACAAAAACGATTTATTATGATGAGTGTAGTTGAGTTGTTATAAATTGAATAATGATATTTTTGCAATAAAAATTAAATTTATTATGATGGATGTAAGTGGACATATCATAATAAGTTGACTAATGATATTCTATGAAATAAATTTATTTTGTAATTTGTTTTTTTTACTAGTGAAAAGAGATTTTTTATGTCATTGATTGTGCATGTTTAACAAGTCACCATAGTAAAAGAATGTGAGGTGACAAAATTGCAATATCAGTAAACGTTTTAACGATTGTTGGCTAAATAACCATCGTTAAAAGTGGGTCGGACAAGAAATAATAAAGATTATATAAAGAACTATCATTAAAATGTTGAGACAAGACAAACTCGTCTATAGCATCCTTGGTTTTGAAATTTAAACTAAAAACAAGTCAAAACACTAAACGATAGTTATGAACACTAGGTCTAAAATAAAAGGTGTCCACACAACAAGTCTAACACTTCTAATTCACTAATGACCAACTAGAAATTAATAAGGATCCTATAAGAAACGTCTATAAATGACTTCCAAAGAAGTGACTAACTCATAGAAAAACAGTTAGACCTAACCCAAATACAACATCAAAATGACCAACTAAAGATGCTTAACTAGAGGAATAGGATGGGCAGAAACATAAATACTAGGAACAAAATCTCCAATCATCCAACAACATAGAAAAGCCTTAAGGTTATAAGAAACGCAAAACAACTAAGTCAAAACTTCTAGACGCAACACTAAACAACTTACAAGTCAAAGCATCTATGAGAGTTATGTTAAACGCATAAGCTTTACTATATAACTAATGGTAATAAGTTGAACTCTTAAAAAGTGAAAAGGTGTCTAGACAATGTCTTTGACCAAACAATCTAAAAGCCTCAATCAATAATTCAAAAACATGTAAAAGAAAAAACTTGTTAAACACTTTAGAAAGCGTTTACAAAAGTCTAGACAATTATACTTTCTCAGTATGTCGCAACTTGACAAAAGTGTCAAACAACGAAGGCATAACTAGGAAGCCTCAAACGATGAAATGGAAAACATCGTGCTAAACATGTCAATTAGGAATAACTACAAAACCTGAGAAAGCCAAACGAACTTTCACTATGAAATGAGTCTAATACACCAAAAGAACAAAACCTACTTCCAGACACATAATAAACGACATTCACACTAAAACGTAATCTTGAAACAATAAGTAAATGCTAACTAAGAAAAGGCCTCTTATCGGCTAAACGATATCACATACCAAACATACTCTCAGTCCACGATGAAAATCTCATATTTAGCAATTCCACTAGTTAACACAAACAATCAAATCTTGAGAAAACATAAAACCTTGATTATTCTGAACAAGCATTAAATGTCATTTAATGCTCAACGTTTAAAACCAACAAGGTAAATAGGAAAAAGGACATATTTATTGTATAGACATCTACTCTACCTTGTGTAGGAAACTACTACAAGCATTCATCTGCTATATATCTTGAGAGTCAGAAATGAACGTTAGGAAAAGAAGAAGATGTAAGCAGAATGTTTCATTCATCAAAATTCGTACCAAATGAACAATTAAATATACTTTTGATATTGTTATGAAAAACATGTATACTTTGACGAAAAGACGCAATGTTAAACAACTATCAAGTCAAAAGTGTCTAAGAGAGTTGAAGTTAAATATGTAAATCTTATCATACCTAAAAGGTATTTAGTTTAGCTCTCAGGAAAACAAAACATGTCAAGAAGTTGTCATTAACAAAACACACTAAAGAAATAAAACTTAAAACACCCAAGAGAAACTTAAACTAAGCTAATCGTGGTTTTTTCTGAAGACAAAATCACAAGAAGCATTTAGTTTGCCTAAACAATACCATGAGCTAAAACGTTACTTCGTCAGACGATGAAGTGTTTAATTAATGCTTGGTATCTAACCTCAACTCCATAAACCAAAACATAGGGTATGACTTCTTGTATAATTGTATGAAACTTTCTCCCAATGAAGTTTTTATGAACAACAATTGAGTTCTACTTCTTATCTACCACGAAGGTCATCTCAATTGAGAAATATGAATACACATTGCTTGCATAGATGAAACATAAGTGGTTTCACAATGCACCAAAAACTGAGTAGGGTATGACTTTTTGTACAATTTTATGAAACTTTCATCTAATAAAGGTTTTATGAAGAATCAATGGGTTTTACTTCTTATCTATCATGAAGGTCATCATAGTTGTCAAATATCAACCCAAACTGATTGCATAAGGTCACTAATTTGCGGGGAAAAATAGACATGAAATAGAAGTGGTTTGTACAAACATTAAACATAGTCATTTACCTTCTTTTGTGCATGTGTAGTGTTTCAATCCACAACTTGTATAAAGCCTATTCAGTCACAAACAATGAACCACAAATCAACAACATATAACATCACTAAAAAAACAACTTTTGCATACCTATTTATTGTACAAAAACAATGAAAGCACAAAACCACTTAAACTAAAATTGTTCAACTCTTCACCATATAGCAACCTCTTTAAGCTATGTTAGGCCAAAGCATGAAAAGATGTTATGGTGATGATGAAGGTGCAGAAGCTATGGAGAATAAAGGGTAAGGCTCGTGATCTTTGGTGTTTTTATTGGTGATGGGGTGGGATGGAGGTGTTTGATGGTTCTCTTGAGAGGTTGGGCCAACTGTATAGAAAGGTGATTAGAAGATACCACATGAGATGCTCTAGTCTTGACTTGTGACAAGATATGGTTGCACAAATATTTTGGCAGCATAACATTATAATTCTCAAAGTGGGTTTACAAGGGGGGAGACACCTCTATTTATAAATGAAGGTATCTCCAAAGTATACCAAAACCCTAACGTGTTATCATGCACCAAAACCTAAAAATTCTATCTTAGTGAAGGAGAGCTTGACATGTGGCACTCTAACTTTTAGAAATACTCTTCACTCTTAGAATACCATGTGGAAAGCCCCTTTAGCAAAAGTTTTCCACTAGGAAAATAACACATAACCACTATTTTTGTAAAACAACTCTGTACTAAGAGCTTGTCATGTGAAAGCCACTTTAGCAAAACTTTCTCATTAGGAAAATGATACATGGACACTATCTTTGTAAGAAAACTCTTCACTAAGAGCTTGTCATGTGGAAAACCAATTTAGAAAAAGTTCTCCAATAGGAAAACGACACATGGCCACTACCTTTGTAAGAAAAATTTTTACTAAGAGTTTGTCATGTGGTCACCATGTCTCATGTGGAACACCCTCAACCAAGCTAGGTTTACAAAACTAATCACCCAAGATTAGCTTAAGCTATGTGAAAATATTGTCCTACAACTTAAGCAAGATTGTTCAAAAACCCTACATTACTTGATCCTTAATACAAGGTCTAAATACTCCTAATCTACTAGAAGTGTTCCATGATGGCCAAGGAGAAAGAATTTTACTTCACCTTGCATAGATGATTCTAGCTCTTCTTGAATGTGTTTGGATCATGGTTAGGGGGTATGTCATCATCACTCTGTTTCAAACTTTATTCAACTACGATACATGAAAATGAACATGTCCATTAATCATTCACCAATACATCATTATAATGTAGATAATGAAATGACCAAGTATATCACAATCTCGATAGCAATCCTAAACCAACCCTAAAAAATGAAACTTTTTTTATTTAACCTTAACCATAACATAAATAAATGAATTATATATATCTTACTTGCAAAAGGTCAAATGGACTTCACAGCACGACCACTATCTAATCAATGAAATGAATCCATATCAAACAGTGGACGGAGATCAACCACGATGAGTTCCTGCCAAGACAAGGAACCCACAACAAAACAATGGAATCACACCGTGAGCAAGGAAATGGAAGACTGAACACGAGCAAGAAAATAGAATAGAAGGCCCACTCAAACAATAGAAGCCACTACGTGCCAATACTAGATTTTTTGCAATAGAAGTTCATCATGTATCATGTATCAAGTACATTTTAAATTTTCGAAACCACGATCGTCAAAAATAAAGAAATAATTGAAAATTAATTTTAAAAAAACCACACAGATCGTAAAAAATGACATAAAAATATGTGTGTTATCCTTTTCTTATTTTTTTTTAAATCCTATAATATTATAACCCATGCATAATAAGAAGGTTTAAATGTTTACTCCGTCCTCATGTTAAGAGGTGAATTTCTGTTTAGTATCCGGTTTTAAAAATGAAGACATTGGGTCTCTATGTTACGAAAAGTTTATGAATAAGGTCATGTCCGTTAAGTTGACAACAACATCGTTAAGTCCATGCTGATGTGGCCGTACTTTTTTTCTTCTCTCTTCTGGTTGTCCAGCTTTTTCTCTCTCTTGTTTAGCTTTGTCTTTGATAATTTGTTGAATTTGTTCTTTCTTTGTGGACCTTATTCATATATTTTTTATAACATAGGGACCCAATGTCTTCATTTTTAAAATCGAGTACTAAACAGAAATTCACCTCTTAACATGTGGACGAAATAAGCATTTAATCCTAATACGAAGGGTGTATGAAAAGGTGTGGAGGAAAAGGTGAAAGGTGAAGAAAGATGGGACGAATGAGAATGCGACAAGTATAGAGAGAGTGGTTTCACAACATGTGAGCAAATCCCACGAATCTGCAGTCCTCAGGTCGTGCTTACAATACTTTTCTTCTTTTTGTACACTCACATTTAAGTACTTCTGCTCTTCATCTTCTTCACTATTTTACCTATCTTTAGGCATATTCACTATTTTACCTATCTTTAAGCATATTCTCGATCATATGTTTCTTGGCACCCCATGACAATAAAATAATTATCCGTACACATATCACTTTNTGGACTGTGGAGTTCTGATAGCAATTCATGTCCTCTATTTTCTGAGGTTCCATTACTACTAATTGAAACATCTGGTGTGTGAAGTTTTCCAAACGGCACACTCTGCAGGTTAAAGGAATTTGAAAAGATATGCAAGACAATCCAAGTTATTTAGGACCTTTATCAGACAAAGAATAAAGATTCCACTCTACTTGATCACTGCTTGAACCATCAGCTGCAGCTTTCTTCAACCTTTTCACCAAAGGCATGCAGCTTGACTTGGCTTCTTCATCCTTGAAGTTTTGATCGGTGACCTCTATTGAAAATACATAGAAAAATGGAATGATTGAATTAATCAAAGAAAAATTACAGAAGAATCTGTTGAACAATTTTATTCCATATAATGTAGTCTCACAAAAATTATCTAAAAGGATACTACGAAAAAACAAATATTTGCTCCTACTAAGTTAAAGTTCAAGACAGCTCTTATTTGATTCAAAATTCAAAATTTGATATGCTCTATTTTACAATATACTGTTCTTTAAGAACTACATGCATTGTATTACTAAACACTGATCGTTCTGTTCATGGATGAAGCAATAGCTCCGTGTTTAAGTTGGACAGATTACTAATTTACTTCTCACAAATGTTAACTAACAAGTACTTAATTAGAACAGCAGAACAGAAGCCGAGGTACTCAGTAAACCCATTGTACGTACGAGGAACAAAGGCTTTTGCAGAGAAGTACATAAATCATCCACACTAAATGTCGAACTCTCAGCATAGAAATAAACTACATCGTATATTATGAAGGCCCATAAATATACTGTCTCACTCATCCCCTACGCCACCCCCACCCCCACCCAAGGTTGGTTTGAAGTTTAAATTTGAGTATTTTACACACCACCAGGCTTCATTATTATTCCAAAAGAAATTACAAGGAACATCTCTTAATCCGAAATTACAAGGAACATCTCTTACAAGGAACATCTCTTAAGAACATGTTAAAAGGAATTACAAGCACCATCTGAAATTATTTCCATTTTCTTAAAAAATCGTAAATGCAATGTGGTTATGCAATTAAAAGTTAAAAAGAATATTGACTGCAGAACTTATTCACCGACAAGAACGTAACTGAGATACACAAATAACACAAAGTTATTCATATCATGCATAAACACAAATAGCACATAAAGTTATACATATCATGCATAAATATGAGAAATATGACATAGGTTTAATTGTAATTTATAGTTATTTCTATCTGTAAAACATGTTTCCTTTTTTATTCACACAAGGATATACAATGGGAAAAAAACATAAAGTACCATTATTGCTAGAGAAGTAAATAGATGAAGTCCACTGTCATCAATAGTGGTGTAAATTATTTCCACTGTTTGTTGTTTATTCAAAGTCTGTTTCATAAACAAACAAACACAAACTTAAAAGTTAAGGCTTGATTTAAGTGAGTCATGCTCAAGATTTATGGACTCGAATTAATACTAAGTTGTTCATATTTGTATGTATTACCTAATTATCTAAATAGTTGTACTCTTATTTAGTATTTACAAGGAAAGTCATAATTCTGTACATTATTAACTTATATATAACCCAATAAATCAAATTTTAGGCGGATAACTGTACTGTCCGACTTTGTCATGCTCAAATTGAACATGATCCTAGTTTTAGGCTCTTCGCCTTCAGTCTTGAGTTGAAGGGGCTGTGAACCGTCTGGTCTCATTTACTCTGTTATTTGACTTAGATAGGCAATAGGCCAACCCCAGACTTTTAGGCCTTACGTGTAGTCCTATGCTTGCAGTCAAGCTCAGATACTCAAAGACCCATGAAAGATAACTAACCACAAAAGGCACAGTATATGGCAGGTGCTGTTCTCTGCAATGTTAACATAGAGTGAGGTTTCCTAGTTGGCATTACCTTGCTTAACAAGGTTGATTACCAGAAAAAGAGGAAGTCTTTAGCAGTCATCTCATCCATAAATAATCCGAAGCATTTTGTAAGAAGGAATAGGTAAAAAAATACACTTTGAATGCTTCTGGCTTAAGAACATAATAACTTTAGCTACAACAGTAACAATGAACTTTCTTAAAAATATTTATACCATTTTCATCATCAAAAATTTATTTTCCAGATTCTAAGTCATTATTATGAATATAAATTTATATTTTTAAACAACTTTCCTTCACTTACTAACATGAAAGTATCTATTGATAATTGAATACTAATTAACGAATAAAATTATTTAAAGTTAAATCCAATTGAAAAGATAATCAAACCATGTACAAGTTAAACTATGTCTAGCTCAAGCTTTAGATTTTTTACTCTTAAATAATGTAGTTAAACTTCACTTATCTCTTATATTTTCATGAGTCAGTCCCGAACATAAGTGCTCAACTCAAATATTTAATATCCCATCATCAACAGCAGCATAAAGACATGTGGGTTGGCTAAATATTTTTCACCTAGTGCAGTCTACGAAGGGTAGACTTGTACAATATTACCCCTGCAAGGAGAGATATCATTTCCAGGATTTTAACCTATGACCTGCAGCCAGATCACAACTTTACCATTGTGTTAACTGCCAAGGAACACCCTTTAGCCGGAAACAAAATATTAACTTCATAACATAACTAGTAGTCTATAACCACAGATCCTGAACCAAGAGTACTATGAGCCGTCATTGATAAGTTTTTACAGCAAGTAAACTCAAAACTAATTCATGCGTCCTTTGTTATTTGGTACTTGGTACGAGACACATCATTTAGACCCCATAAAAACTGAGAAACTCCATGTTATGTGAACTTAAATAACTGACCAACATAATTTGATAATGTAACTGCTGATTGAACTATATGCAGGTATTTTGAGAGAGAAAGGAAACAATCTGTATTATATATGACAGCCATATACCGAAGGATCAAGAAATTATGGGGTGATAGAAAGTATCACATTCTAGCTTACAGGATGGCCAATGTGCATTAAAAGAAACAAAATTGAAGGTACCTGTAGTACTGAAAGCCAATTCTAATGTTGAACTTCCTCTTGCATGAATTTCCTGATCACAAAACAAGCCATGCTTGCAGTTAATAGGCTCTTCCAAACTACAGCCTCTATCCACAGATGCAAGTTCAAATTGACTTCCTGTAAGAATATGAGAATCAGCAGTGCTCTCAAACAAAGGTGAAATTCTTTCAAGGTTGATCCTCTTCTGGCAGGCATCTTGTAAAGCCAGGGTCTGAAAGCAACAAAAGATAATAAAGCATAATTGTGCAGGGAGATGTACAAAAATGAACATACATCCACACCACAGAGATGATGTTTGAATTTATGTCTGACCTGCTTAGGCATATTATGTGAATTTCGTAAAATTCTATACTGACATGCTTCATCTGTGCTATTTTTTATGCTCCAACGACGTAAACGCATAGAACGATGCAATTCATTCACAAATGAGGCTTCTAAAGAACGAATATATAGACTGTGCTGCTGATCCGTCCATCTAGTTGACTGATCCTGGAAAAAAAATGAGCTTAGTATGTCTTTGCCAACAAAATGAAGAGAAAATTTTCCATCTTCACTAGAAATCACGAACATGGAATACAATTTAAGATTGAGAATTTCAAACTATCATATTTATCAGCAAACAAATAGGCTTTTATAAATAGCCTTTGAAAATAAGAAATAAGTACCAAGCGATTTAAGTCCATGTAGGAACTAAATTAGTTGCTATACAACTACCAAATTTTTTTATTATAATTCCAATAACAAAGACTAGATAATCTGAAAACTAAGAGCCAATCAAAAGTATTTAAATGACGCTTCATCTGAATTAAATCTCTCATTATTTATAAGTTTTTCATTTAACTCCCTAAAGCTTGTTCAAGTATTTCACATCAGCTTCAACTGAATAAAAATAAGCTTTTTGTTGCACATACGAGCACACCCGTTGCTGCTACTGAAATCATATGCCAAACCACAGATGCTAAACGGTATAAACAATTTTGGACAAAAGGGTGAACAAGAACTATTTAAGAGGCCAAACATAAGAGATTGAAGAACAAAGTTGATTTCAAAGTGTCAGCATCCACTGTCAAACTCAAATCTTACAGAAGAGAAAACTGGCCGCAAATTTATAACACAAATATCAATTTCAGTTACTTGATGCTATTCATCATATCAGTACAATTACTCCCCTTCCTCCACTGGTTTCAGATTTCAGATATTCTCGACTAATTAATTGCAGAATTTAACCAACAAATATCAGATATAGCCAGTGAAAGCATGCGAAGCAAAATTGCGCGCTTAAACACCAAAAAACCAAAACGCGGACGCACTAAAAGGACCAATAATTCAAACGGCTAATTACAGGCACGTTCCCGTTCGAGATACGCTAAAAACCTCTAAGATCAACCCCTGAAGACAAGCTCCGACCACAAAATCGAGAAACAAAAGCGAAATAGAAAAATCCGTTACTATGTTGGCAAGAGGAATTGGAAAGGAGTGAAGTTACCAGAAGCGGAGCGGGCGCGGAATGAGACGAGAAGTCCTTGGACGTGTCCTCGACGGTGACAGCAGAGGAGTCAGAGGTGGAGCGAGTGAGGTACTCAGGCAATGGTTCCGGATCGGAGAAGAGCGGCGGCGAAAGGTGGCGAGGGAGATCCTGCGGTTCCATGAAGCGTGATCGGAGTTTCAGCGGAGAAGAAACCCTCTGTGTTCGGTTGAGGGGAAGAGAGGATGTATGCGGGGAAGGAAAAAGGTTCCACATGGCTTCGCTTTTACACGTGTCAGTACAGTCGTTGGTATGCCACGTCATCCGGCAGATAATATCTTGAGGTAACGTGAGCCAGATATTTTGAAGGGTCGTTGAAGAGAGAGTGGGGATTGGGCGCTTTCGTTGGCGCGTGCAACTCATGCCCTATTTTATGGTATCTGCGCATCCCATGCGCGTAACTTGTTTTCAATTCGTGATTCATGAAACTCAATTTTCACTTTTTCTATATATGGAAAAACTGGGTTATTATATAAGCATTTCTTCATATATAATTTCTATTTTGAATTTGTCACGAATAAGTTAAATTGAGACTGAGATAAAAACAATAATTAAAAGGAATACATGGCTAATAATAAGATCCAAAGATACAGTAATATTAAAGAATGACTGGTTGAAATGTTCTAGTCTAACTAATATTGGTATTTAGAATAAGTTTACCTTTCAATAAATTTATCATATATTAATAATAATATAATATAATAAATACAATCTAAATTATTTATACCCTAAATAACGCATAAAGATATTTTCATAAACATATTTTGAACTGTGGAATTGCTATAAAAGCATCCATGCTATCTGATCGATTATGAAAAAGAATGGACAAACTTTTTCTCTTCTCTATCTTTACTTTCTATTCATGAAAAAGACAGAAATAACTGTGATATGATTCACCCCAATTTTTTTATTTTCCAGTGAAGGGAGAAATAAATTTTCATTTTTCTGTTTCCTTTCTCGTGTCCCTTTGTTAAACCTGTTAATGATTGAAATTGGATTTCTCGGACCAATTATGTTTCGAGATTATATATATATATATATATATATATATATATATATATATATATATATATATATATATTATATATATATATATAACGGCTGATTGGTTAATTAATAGTAATATTTTTTTATCAGCAAATAATGGTGATATCACTAATGTTAACCAAGATTGATAATACCAAAAACACTTCGTTTTGACACTAATCAATCTTCTGATCAGTTAAATTAAATCATTAAATATAATAAAGTTATATTATTTTAGCGATAACAAAATGTTTCAAAAAAGTTAGAGTATAGTATAGGATCATAGTAACCTCAAAATGACAATACAGTTATGGTTTAGAAAAAAAGATACCAGGTTTCATTTTAGAAATATATATCATTTTTTCAAATTGTTGTTTTTTCATATTTTGTTTAAGTATGGACCAAGGGATTATCATATAAGGGTCATTTTGAACTTAGAGATTCTTTGAATAATTAGGTAAATGTTAAAAGGATAGAGTATTGATGAGGGTTAGGTTCTATGAAGTATTACAAGTAACAAAGAGCTTGATGAGTCAATAAGATTCTAGGAAATATTTTAAATAACAAGGTGCATGGTGTAAGTGATAATACTACTACAAAAAAAAGTTTTTAACGTCTATTATTTTCGGTATTTAACGTTTGACCAAGCTTTGACGTCATATTGGGAGACGTCAATTGGACGTCGATGATCCACTGGACACCAATTGACGTTGGATTCCACATGGACAGACGTCTCAATTAACATCGGACCTATGTTTAACGGACGTCCATCTTCGTTGAGCACGTCTCTACGTTGAGCTACAAAATTCAGGGGAAGCCACTAGAACGAAATTGATGTCGAACACTACTCTAACCGACATCCAACTTGTTTTTTTTCTTAAATAAATTTGTTTTTACAATAAAATCACACCTAAAAAACAGAAAATGATCATAGCACATCACAAAATAATATATTTTATGTGTTTCAAGGGATTATAGTACTAAACAATCTAAAACTTAAACTATCAAAACTTAAACTTAAACTTAAGCTAATTAATGTATTTAACAAAAATAAAATGGTTCCTAAAGGCATGGGCATGAGTCCTAAGTTCATCTCTGTAGAAGATAAGTTGTTCACTCTTGTCGTATCTTTTTAATTGTATCCTCTAATATAGAAGATGTATTCTTGAAGCACTGCAAAATCAAGTCAAATTCACTATGTTTGCATATGTTCAAAGCTAAATATGATTTGTAATGTATGGAAGGTAAGTATCATTACATCAATCTAGTCATCTGTAATGTCAGCTCGAATGATTGTTTTAATCCAAGACATGACATAGTAGCCACATTTCCATGAATCTAGTTGCTTGTTATACTAAAATGACAAACTAAATAGTCACACATGTAGATCATACAATAACATAGAAAATGAATAAGAACTATAAATGAGTTACAATATTTGGATACAGGATTTGAACTAGTTGACCTTGGGTTTACTCATAACTCTATTTACATTGAAAACATAGGGTGTTATTAATATAATTATATTCATCATAAAAATTTAAGGTTAACATGGATTTGAAACATTTGAAAAACACTTACCCTTGTAGCATGTTTTTCAAGTCATTTTTCATCCTCCTATGCAGGGAACAAAACCATAGAATTTGTCATTGTCTTGGAATGACGACCATTAATTTCCAATTTGCACAATAGTTTGATTCCTTCATTTTCCAAATCATCTAAAACTCAAGGGTCAACACCTTTCTTGCAAATGACATTAAAGAACAAACTCAAGCATGTCAGAATACCTCTAATAGAAGCAGGTAATATGCCTCGAATATCAATTGACAACAATTGTTTCATAGAAACAAGGTTACTAATATTTGAAGAATAACCTTGTGGAACCTTCACACTACTTAAAGACTTAATAAATTTTTTTTTTCTTTTTTAGAAAGAGTGTGACAGGTTGGGGTAAAAATGTGCATCTTCCAATTGATTGTGGATGTAACTCAGAATGGATTCCCATGTTAGTCAAATTTTGTCGTGCTTTTATTTCGTCTTTGGTCTTCCTTTAACGTTTCATAAAGTTTCGATGCACTGTCACAATTGTTTTTTCAATGCGCATCACATTTATACAATGTTGTACATCAAGTTTACACCAATATGGAAGATTAAAAAATATTGATTATTTCTTCCAAATGTTTTCTCAATGGTCTTATTTTGATGTTTTCCGAAGACAATGTCAATGTTTTTTACTTTCTTGTACACTTCTTCACCATTGCGGGATTTGGACACAACATTATCCTCAACACTTCCATTAAATACTTTTTTCAATCTACAGTACAAGTGATTTTGAGGAAGGAATTTTCAATGTCTTGTATATACCATTTTTTGACCATGCTTCAATTGAAGGTAACTAATGTTTTCTTACAAATGGGATATGCAAAATGACCTTTAACACTATAACCGCTCAAGTTTCCATATGATGGGAAATAATTTATAATGCAAAACAACATTGCACACAAACATAAAGTTTCTTGAATATTTGAATCGAAGACGTCGACACCTTCTTCCCACGACATTTTCAAATCATCGATTAAAGGTTTCAAATACAAATCAATGTCATTTTCAGATTGTCTAGGACTTGATATCATCATGAACAACATCACATATTTTCTCTTCATGCTTAACAAAGGAGAAAGATTGTATATCATCAACATAACTGATTATAAACTATGTTTGGTACTTAAGTTCCATAAGGATTCATATTATCAGTTACAAGTGCAAGTCTTATGTTTTTAGTCAATCTTACACTGTTCCTCCACAAAAAAACCCTCTACATATAAGATCATTAAAAATTTTCACAAATTAATAATTACGACTCTAACGATAGAGATTTGAAAAAACCTCACAAATTAATTTACTAAAGGTAAAAACATCTGCAAATTAGAAAATAAACCTCCATTAAATATCAAATTTTTTGTAATATATATATATATATATATATATATATATATATATATATACGCGCGCGCGCGCGGTTGCGCGTTTTCTCAATGGAAAGGACTGTTCTATCTTGAAGTGAGAAGAGTGGTATTTTTAAGAAATCAAAATTTGATCTACGCGTAGGAAATTATCTATTGTTTAAGTAAAAAAGTTAAACATTTATAGAATATAATAGCATTGAAGTGAGTGAGGGAAATTGAATAAGTAAACTCTCTTATGGTTGATACATATTTTCAAGTTGTTAGGTCTTTCTAATACATATTTTTTAAGTTGTTAGGTCTTTCAACCAAGACTGAAAAAGTAATTAAGATAATTTAAAGATAAAAGTTGATTGCGAAGTATATGCATTTTGGTAGATAAGATAGTAAGATAATAAATTAATTATAATAAATTGTTGTTTTGGTAATTATTCTAGTTGTTCAGATATTTTGTTATGTCTAGTCGGTTATAGATATATCTTCAAATATCTCAGTACATTATGCATTTATAAAATTCTACATTTTGATTACATATTATTTAAAAAATTTGATAAACTAATAAAACATAAGATGGATAACGTGTATTACGATTGTCGGAATTCATCTAGTAACATTAACAAGGATGACTTGTTCTCGAAATGCTATTATATAAGAATTTACCACTACAAATAAATTTATTAGTTTATTATATATATATATATATATATATATATTTTGTAATTACGTTTTCGCTACACTCATATTTGCTTTCTTTTTAAATACAAAATATGTACATTCAATTATATATGTTTTCCTTATCGTTACTTTATGGTCCATGTTCTCTGTTTTCCTTACATAATCAAGTAATTTGTTTTGAAGTGGCAAAATTATAATTGTGATGTTATATTATTAAATTAATGAGAAAAGATAGTAATAATATAAGCTAAGATATTTTGAACTGAATAAAGGTGGAAGTGGGGTTACCTGGGTTGGATATGGTGGTGGGGATAGCAATGTCGCTATGTGAAGAGGGACAGTTTCTCTGAAACACAACTACTGGTTTCTTGGTTGTGTTGTGCTGTGTTGCTTTTTTTATAAAGTTGAGATACTTATGTAATTATATGATCCTAGGTAATAGATTTATTCAATGTAGTTAATGCCTTTTGCTTTTATTTGCCAATCGCAATTATACATTCCATATGAAACTTATATTGGTGAAAAAGGATAAACTTTTCTGTCTAAACAATTTTTTTTAATTTAAATATTTGTTTGTACTTTTACCAGCATTTGTAACCTTAAGAAGTTACCATATTTATGAGAACAAAATCGTCAATGTTTTTAAAATTTATTTAATTGTACGGCAGTAACATCCCAAAAATATAGCTTAAACTATATTAAGGAGTTAACATACAATAATATGATAGGACAGTTTAAGGATTTACAAAAATGAGTTTTAGATAATCTAAAATACTGAAATATTTAATACTTTACATTAAAACACAAAGTCTAATGCAAAATAAGATAACAGACCGAACGGTTCCAAAACTATAAGCTTAAACCGAACAGCTCTATAGAATAATACTAATCCTCCTGACCGAACGGTCCTACGCTTCAACTTCAATATTCTTTCCTTCCAGAGCTTCTTCTAATGAACTCGCTCTCCTTCTGCTTACATCCACAAGATGATCATTGCAACAAGAAGTATGACCAAACGGACAAACAAAGACAAGACAGGAGAGTAGGATAAGCTTGAGTAATTTAATTAATCATATTAATATAAACTAATTCATTCACAACCAAAACATACCATCATCATACATATACATCAAAGCAAATACCGAACACATAAAATACAATAACCAACCACTTTTACTCTGACTGTTCGGACTGTATGAATTATGTAGCTACAACGTTTTAGCACCCGGATGGTGTAGTAGCTGGGATGCCCTCAACAGCTGCCACCCGAGGTTAGTCCGTTATACCTCACCCAAGTTCACCTTATGGACTAAGACCTCCTGTCATTCTCACGCATGAGTTACTTTTCTCTACTTGAGAATGAGTAATCACAGAATATCAGGATAAACACCAGCTAAGCATAACCACATTCATACTTTACCATTTCAATAACCAATTACGAGATATTCCTCCCTAGAATACTCCTTCATATCCATACTATTCAATTCATGCCACACTTTAAATACCATCATACTTAGTCATCAATGCAGTAAAACTGAACAATAAAATATGATCCCATCCTTAAACAAAACCTAAAGAGATAGCATCATTCCTAAGAACGAGACCGAACGTTATACTCAGGCTAAACACTTTAGTTGAATCAAATACTTATTGTGAAACTGCACGTTTTTTCGCTACTCAAAAGTTATGACCGAACGGTCTTTACTAGACAGAACCCAAAGAATTGACTGAATACTATATAATACTTTATAATTAAGCATGACCGAATACTAAAAGCTTTTAACTAAAACCTAAGAGCTTAGACCGAACTCTACGAGCTTAGGTCGAACACTATTGAAGTATGTCGAACACTCTTAGTTTCAAATACAAGCACATAATTGGGTAATGTGATGAGACCGAGTGTTAGTACAAGACTGAGCACTACTACAAGACTGAGCACTACTGAACTTATACAAAATGAATAAAATAGATTCTATCATACAACTAAGAAACACTTATTTACAATTGAGGATAAATATAGTATTTAACACTTAAGTTATATTGGGTACCTTAACTAGGCTGATTACTAAGTAGAAATTGGAAACTATCCTTAGACCGAACACTTATTTACAAGTATACTAATAGAAAATTGATCGGTCATTAATTGAAATTCTGTACAGAAGAAGAATCCAGTCTAGACCGAATGCCCAATGGAAAACCGAACGGTCACGAATGACTCTCGGCGACAATTACAAAATTACGCAGAATGCTGCAGATTTAAGATCAAACCTTATTCCTACCCAATTCACATCATTTAATAATCATCAACAAATACAACAATTCAATATTCACTATCAACCAAATAACCAAACATAACATCATTCAAACAGGCAACCATTCAAAATCAGAGAATCATAATTAAGTTACAAGCTTCCCTTACCTCGAACCCAGAAGACTTGTATGCTTCTACAGTATTGCCTATACCACCAGTAACCTTTATAACCTCCTACAACTTCTGATCGGTGAAGATGAACCAATCATAAACCAAAGATAGAAGATAGATTCAGAGGGGGAGTTTGATGAATACATGCAAGCTGAACAGTGCTTGCATGTAACAGAAAATACATAAATCCTAAAAGGACGAAGGGGTTTAACTTACCAACGCCAAACAACAACTTGATCGGTTTAAAAGAGAGAGCTTGGCACCAAGAATATTTAGATGCTGCTTGGATGATGACCGAAGAAAAGAAAAGGTAAGAATTTGTAGAGAGAAGAAGAAGATTGTAGAGAGAAGGAGGAGAAAATGAAGAACTCAGAAGTTTTGGAGGAGAAGGTGCATGCAGGAAAAGTGGCACGAAAATCTGATAATTTGATTTATATACCACCGTCAAAAACCGATCGGCCACTCTGTTGCCCACACCTGTCTTCCACTTTCTGAATTTCAAAACCCTTGCACCTACACCTAGCTTCCACTAAAACAGAAATTTAAGGGTCCTGACAATGGCACTACGTATGTTGTCTTACGAGTTTCTTAAAATGAATAGAGATAAAAATAGGGAAAATAGGTGAAGATATTAGGAAAAAAAACTATTATATATATCATTTCTCATACTTCATTACAAAACAATTAGATTTATGATATATTTAAACAAATTTTTCCATAAGTATTTATAATAGAAAAAATAGAACTAATTTCTCCATTAACACTAAACGTGACTATACATATATTAATTTATAAAAACTTTATTAGGCCTTCACTAAATACATTACAAAAATTATAAAAGTTATAATTGTTTATGGATTTATTTAGGTCAAGATAACCCAATTATTTCACTACTCTTAATAAAACATAATTTTAAAATAGGTTAACTTTATGTCTTAAAAAAATGTTTACTATATTCAAATAAGTTAGAATCTATTATTTTTAACGAAAATCAAACTTAGACTACCAAAATCTAGTTTGGTATGAACTAATTTTCTCTTGTAATACAAAAAGAAAACAAAAAAATAAAAACATAATAAATATAGGTTTGTATAAAACTATTCTCGATAGACTTTTTTAACTAATCCAATCATATCAAGATTGATGAAATAAACTTGAAAATAATAAAATAATGAAGGAGGAGACATTAAAACAATGAGGGAACACCTGCAATATAATTCATCATTAAGTTTCTTCAATGACAATTATAAAGAAGCTGACATTTGAGAGGTATTTAGGACAATAGAATCAAATTTTCACACTTTTATTTCCAAACTTCAACACTATCAATGAAATGGAGGATGCTCTTATGAATGCTAGGATGCTTTTTAACCAACGGCAGTTTGTACTATGTAATCTATGTTTATATATTAATCTATGTTATCTAATGTAATTGGAGCTAGAATGTTTTATTTTCTTTTTCTTAATGACTTTTTTTTCTACTTAATATCACAAATCATAACTGGTGATTAAGAGGAGAGAGTTCAATCTTCTCTTTCGTCTCCAGACAATGCTTGAGTGGTTCAATTTTATCTTCGTTTGAGCCTCCAAACAAGTATTCGAGTGATCCGTTCCCAATAGAGATATTATTGTCTTGACATTTCTTTTAAAACACCAATTTTTTTGGTTTAGTAAAGATGACTTTAAATATATAAGATATGTTTAAGTATATAAGTTAGAAATTTATCTATTTAATTATTTATTTTTGAAGCTCACCGTCACTCAATTTTTTTTCTTCTAAATTATATTTTTCTTCTCTAATTTTCTTAGGGTATTCTTTATCCGTTTTAAGAATAAACTTCTCTTTCACTATTTACATAAGTTGTTTATTAGTAATTAAGTCCGTTTTATACTTAATGTAGATGTCATCGATATAATAAGTTGAACACTTTTAACATTAGTTGTGAAACAATCTAAAATGGAGCAATAGTAGAACGTGTTTCGTCATAACAAATATAGTACATGTCCATTAAAAGAATTAAAAAATATTGAAGGATACTTTCAAAATAGGTTGAACCTGTGAGTCAATCCAACCTACCACATATTTGTGTCCAGTTAGGTTGATTTTTTTTTTGAAATTTTAATACAGGTCAACTTTGAATCCGATTCACCTGAATTGAACCTGTGGTGAGCCTAATTTTTCTAATAATTATTTTTTGTTGGATTAGACATTTTACAAAATATTGAAATAGAGACTTGTAGGAATTAGTATCGCGTAGCGGAATGTTTAAAGAGCGTGATAACGAACAATAACCAAGAGGGAAGAGGTGAATTGGATCTTCTAAAAACTTCGTTTTCCCTTTTTAAATTTTCTTTGAACAGAATAAATAGTTTTTAGTAACTTAGTTTTTATGAAAAAACAAATTTGAATCACTATAAAGCTACTAAAAATTTGGTTTAATGTCTCATTAGGTCCCTATTTTCGTTCAGAATCTCAAATAGGTCCTCGTCTTGTTCGGCGTCTCAATTGGGTCCTTATTTTTGTAAACTTGACTCAAATAAAGAATTTTCGTCAAATTGATCAAACGTCGTGAGTGAGGGTAGTACGTGGCATGGTGACAGTGTAGATTTAATGTACATGGCAGTAAAAACGTGGTTCAATTTTATTTTTTTAATTTTTGAATTAAAAAATGATGTGTACAGAGTGGTAATATAATTTCAGTAAGGGCAAAGTAGGGAAATCTAATTAAATGAAGTGTTGAAAACCCCATTCTTCTCTGCAATTTGGAACTCGAAATGAAATTGGGGGAAGTTGAGTTTTAGGGTTCGTGGGAAATTCTGTTCGAAACAATGTTGGTTCAAACAATAGGCATTTCTAGAACTGTGGGAAAGCGATGAGAAGCCTGAAAGTGTGGAGTGTTCTAAGAACTTGTAGTGTCTGGTAGTGCATTGTGCTTTGATGTTGATTAATGTTGTTGGAGAATTTTATATATTTATTTCAAACAATAGGCAAAGGTAGTATGTTTTGAAGAAAGACGAAAACTCCCAGAACCATGCTTCCAAAAATCCATAAATTACATATATGTGTGATTATTATCCACACAAAAATGCTAAGAATAGACAATGTTGGTTCAACCAATATTCCGTTTATCAAAAGAAAACAAGACAAAATTAGACAATAAGGATCAATCCATTAACGTATGCTTCTTTCTAGTGAAAGGCTTGAACTTTAGTTGTTCTTCCTTTTGGGATTTCTCTTGACTTTTGTTTCCTGGAGAAAACTAAAAACAAAGAAAAATTGGTTAGATGGACTTCTAAAGAGAAAATGCATACAAAAATCATGTAAACAAATTATAGATTTTTTTTGCCATTTCTGTCTATCAATAAAATTGTTACTTCTGAGAACTACCTTAGGTGTTGCTTGAAAGCTAGGCGTAGTATTTGAGTTCTCATCAGACAACTACCTAGATGTTCAACTTAACCTAAGCTAAACAACCAAGTATTTGAGTTCTCATTAGAACTTATAACAAATCCTCAAATGAATTTTCTACAAGCTACAATTTGATGTCGAGGTTGCACCCAACTCAAATTGAATGTGCAAATTAAGTGCAGTATACTAGGCAATGACTCCTAGGTCATCTCTCTAGGGCCAATTTTTGTTCCATCAAAGGATCGAACACGTAGGGGGGGGGGGGTTTAGCAGATTTACAAATTGAATTAACTAAACAATTAACATAAATTAAATATTGACTAAAAACAAGTCGGTCCCTAGTTCGATTGCAATGCTTCCTATCCTTAATTAACAATAAATCACACGCTCCTCTCACCCATAATCCAACACGAATTAATCAACTAAGTGAAAATTAATCTGATTTTCAAACAACGAATTAACATTAAATGTCCAATGATTGAAAATGTCAAGGTAAATAGAAAATATGGCATACTTGCTACATAGACATTTGCTCTACCTTGTGTAGGACAACTACTACAAGCGTTCATCTGTCCTACCTTATAAGAATAAAAAGTGAATGTTAGAGAGAAGAATATATAAGAAGGATGATTCGCTCATCAAAAGCATTGCCAATTGAAAAGTCAAATCTGCATTTGATAAAACTCTGAAAAGGTATGTTTGTTATGACAAAAAGAACTCCATCCTATGACAAACACCTACACCGATAATCATAAGAGATCAAATCCCAAGACAAGCTTCGTCAAACAATCATATTACCAAATCTCAAGACAAGCATTGTTTAAACGATTATCTTCATCAATGATGTATAAATAGAAGAAATCAACAAAAGAAGAAGAAGACGATGATGAACAGAAGAATATGAAGATATAACATCATCAGAATTGAGAAAGGAAATCTCTTTGAACTATAAAAGTCAAAACTCCTTGATCAAGGATATAGAAAAACAAAGTTCAAGAAAAAGAATACTCTCAAGCTTCATCAGAATATACGCTTAACTTTGTAAGAAGAAAAGAGAAAACGAGGCCTTCTAAGGAGTGGACAAGTATCCACAAATCCTCTCCAATAAGGGGAGGACATGTGGCCAATCACAAAGCTCGATCCTCTCCAGTCCTAGAGTGTCATGTGGCCTACTAAAGATAAATCTTCTCTAATGGAAGCATGACATATGACACATACTTTCCACATGGTTTGGGTGTCTAGCTTAAGAAAAAACTCTATACTAATTAGGCCTTAATACAAGCCTTAAACAAACCTATCTATTTGGTCAAAATACATGGCTTAAAGAAATCTACCCTACTCTTCAACCTCTATGATGGCCTGAGAGAAAGAGCTTTCTTCACCTTGCATAGATGACTCTAGGTTCTTCATGAAAGTGTTTGGGCCATGGCTAAGGGTATGTCATCATCACATCCCTATTCAAAAGGATTTGTCCTCAAATCTTTAAGTTATGAAAACATCCTTTTGGGAGATAATTGGCTTTCTTCCCCTAGGGCAAATACCCTTCTACAAAAAAATAAGAGACAAGGTAAGTGGTATTAGAACAATCATCCAAAGCATATAGCTCCCAAGGATCATATACCTTTGATCAAATGAAGGATCAAGGTAATGGAGTTTAAGAACATTTCCTTTTAAGCTCTTATTTGCCTTGTGTTGAATGTGTGTGTTTTTTAAATGACTTCCCATTTCAACACAAGGTTTTATTTGGTCTGTCTTTCCATGCTTCTTGAGGAAGATAATCAGAAGACCTCTTTTGTTTTTGTATACAAGCCTTTGGCCCTTAACATATTGACTCTTTTGTTGGGGCACTCTTTTGAAGGGTAATTTGGATTCACTCGAGCAAATATATGGAAAGTCCAGTTTTGAGTTTCTTTCTATGTTGTTTTTTTATCGTTAGTTTCAAGTTGCATAGCATTAGTTTTTCAATTTCTTGGTTTCTATTTGGTTAAGTGATTCTTGTGTGCATATTATTTTCCTTTTAATTTCTGTTTTAAATTTCTCTTAGTTCAATAGCTTACCTTGCATTAGCATTGTGGTTGATTCACTTCCTTTGCATGTAGATGATACCAAATTAGGTTTTGTTTTTGTTTGGTCTATATAAGTGGTCATAAACATCATCCCATATTCATATTTCTACCCTATTACATTAGTCCAAGTTAAATTACATGCTTCACTTGCACTTCATTATTTTAAGGACCAAGATTACCATCAAACCAGAAAATTGCACATTAAAAATTGCCTCAATATGGGTTTCAATTCTGATTTTCGTTTATAACTCTATTTCGTGTGATTAAGCATAATATCTTCATGCATAAGCATTTGGAAATGGCAAAACCCAAAAACAGAATTAGTTAATGCTTTCATATATAAATGTTGTAATCCATACTTTCAAAGTTGAATATCAGAAATACAAAGGTTTATACAGTACCTTGTGAGAGGTGTGCTTCTCTTTGCTCTCTCAACATTCATCACCATCATCATTTGTCCACTGCGTGGTGTGTGAGAAGTGCCTGATGTACAGAAGCTTTTCCTCGGCTTATCTCTAGAAGCACTGTGGTGTGTGTAATGTTTTCTCTCTCTTTCTCTCATGTCCTTATCCTTTATCCTACAGTGAGTGGTTTTCCTCTTTTGCCCTCACGCTTTAATATGATATCAAGAGCTTAGGTTCAATAGATCTTGTTGTGTGAGTGTGAGTGTGATTGGAGACTGTAATTGTGTGTATCCAGAAGAAGAAAAAGAAGGTTCTTTGGAGTGTGTGAATCCTTAAAGGTGAAAAAGGAAATCAAAGAAACTTCAAGATTCAAGCAAGAAAGAGATGACAAGTGTTGGAGGGATACAAGGGCCTTTACCAATGTTTGATGAGAAGTTCTTTGATGACTAGCGCATCAAGATGAGTGTCATTTTTGGCTTCCAGTATGTTTCAGAAGTAATAGAAGATGGGCTGCCTGCGTTGGGTGCAAAAGCCACTGAAGAGGAGAAAAGAAAATATAAGATACAGGTGAAACTAGACAACAAAGCCAAATTTATGTTGTATCAATGTGTCAGCCCAAAGATCTTTAACAAGATCTCCAAGGCTGCTACTGTGAAAGAAGTGTGGGACATTCTACTGAAGACATATGGTGATGGAGAGAAGAACAAGAAGGTAAAACTGTAGGCATTGAGGAGGCAGTTTGAAGTTCTGATCATGGAAGAAAGTGAAACCATGGCAGAATACTTTAACAAGGTTTGAGTTGGTGAATAAAATGATGGCATGTAAGGATGGAATTTCTGATGAATACATTGTTGATAAAATTCTAAGAATCTTAACACCCAGATTTGATCATGTGGTGGTGGCTATTGAAGAAGCCTGTAATCTGGAGAATATGGAGATTAAGGAGTTGTTGCACTCATTAGAAACTCATGAGTATCGCATCAATGAGCATAAGTAGTGCCAAGAACATGCCCTACAAGTTAGATCTCAATACAAAGGCAATAAAGGCAGCAAAAAGCATAAAGATTCATTGGAACAACAAGGAGAAGGTTCCAATGAATCAGTGAAAGGTAAAAATCAAAAGCCTGAAGGTGAATGGAAGTTTGACAAGAAAAAGGTCAAATGTTATAACTGCTAGAAGCTTGGTCATTATGCTAAAGAGTGCTGGAAGGGAGAAGGGGCAAAGAATAAACCCAAGAAGAGGGCTAATCTGGCCAAGGAGGAAGAATTAGACTCTGAAGTTGTGATATTGATGGCTAGTACTCAGGAAGAACAGTCAGAAAACACAGTGTGGTATCTGGACTCTGGTTGTTCCACCCACATGACTGGGAGGAAGGACTGGTTTATGCAAATGCAGGAGGTTATGCAACGGAAAATCATATTTGCAGATGACAGAAGTCTTAATGCAGAGGGCTCTTGCATGGTGGTTTTGAGAGATGAAGATGGGAAATAGGTCATAATTGAAGAGGTATTGTATGCACTAGGTTTGAAGATAAATCTGTTGAGTTTGGGGCAGCTGCTGCAGAAAGGCTATGTGATGAAAATGGAGAAAATTGTCTCAATATTTTCAATCAGAATAGAAAAATTGTTGTGCAGGGTCAACTATCACAGAACAAAACATTCAGGGTGGTGATGAATGTAGTAAAACACTAGTGTTTTTCTGCATAAAAAAACAGGGAGGAATGGTTGTGGCATCTCAGGTTTGGGCATTTGAATTTAAGGGATTTATCCAGTTAAGCCAAAAGAGTATGGTGAGTGGCTTACCAAAGGTGGAAATCTCAAAAACAGTATGCAAAGAATGTCTCCAATGCAAGCAAACCAGGGGCAGTTTCCAGAAGGTTTTACCCAGAAGTCAGTAGAGAAATTAAGGGTGGTTTATTCAGATGTTTATGGTCCTATGCAAGTAGAAAGACCTGGGGACAGTAGATATTTTCTACTATTTATTGATGATTGGACCAGGAAATGTTGGGCTTACTTAATTAGGATAAAGGGGGAGGTGTTGCAAGTGTTTCAAAAATTTAAAAGCCTTGTAAGAGACAATGTGGGAATAAGGTTAAGGTGTTGAGGACAGATGGAGGAGGAGAGTATACATCCACTAAGTTCAAAGTTTTTTGTGAAAAGGAAGGGATAATACATGAAGTTACCCCTCCCTATACACCACAGCACAATGAGGCAACAGAGAGGAAGAACAGAACCATATTAAATATGGTTAGGTGTATGCTGAAAAGTAAAGGGCTGCCTAATTTTCTATAGGGAGAGGCTGTGTTGACAACCACCTATATACTGATTTGTCTCCAACAAAGAGACTATATGGTATGACACCTGAAGAAGCTTGGACAAGGGTAAAACCAGATGTCAAGAATTTGAAAATATTTGGCTCAACATGCTATAAACATGTGTCTGACCATTTGAGAAAGAAGCTAGATGATAAAGGAGTGTCATTGATTTTGGTGGGTTACAATGCTACTGGAGCTTACAAGTTGTATGATCCTATATCAGGAACAGCCTGAATCAGTAGGGATGTTGTTGTGGATGAAGCTGTAGTGTGGCAGTGGGAAACAGTTGAGCAAGGATCATCAACCATTGTTTTGGAAGATGCAACTGCTGCAGTTGAGACAGAAAGGTGCAGAAGAGATGACAACAGTAGAAGGTCATCAAGAGTTACACAACTTCCAGCACATCTAAGAGACTATGACTTGTCTTATGATGCTACACTTACATCAGAAGGTCATTTCGTTCATTATGCTTTAATAACATAAGATGAACCAGTTGAATTTGATCAAGCAGTAAGAGATAAGAGGTGGTATAAGGCAATGTAGGAAGAAATTGACTCTATAGAGAGAAATCAAACATGGGAATTGGTTGATCTACCTTCTAACAAGAAGACTATAGCATTGAAGTGGATTTATAAGTCAAAAATAAACCCATAAGGTGTTGTTGTAAGGCACAAGGCCAGGCTGGTTGCTAAAGATTTTCTATATAAGGCTGAAGTGGATTATGGAGAAGTGTTTGCTCCTGTAGCCAGGGTTGAGACAATCAGGTTGGTGGTGTCTCTGGGCACTAAGTTTCATTGGTCATTACATCAATTAGATGTGAAGTCTGCCTTCCTAAATGGAAGACTGGAGGAGGAGGTATATGTTGTACAACCGTAGGGGTTTGAGGTTAAAGGACAGCTGAGCAAGGTGTACAAGCTGAGGAAGGCTCTCTATGGGCTTAAACAGGCTCCAAGAGCTTGGAACCAGGGGATTGATAGGTTCATAAACAGTATTGGGTTTGATAAGTGTATTTCAGAACACGGGTTGTATGTGCAGTGCTGCCAACACAATGGCATATCAAAAGAGCTAATTATATGTATGTATGTTGATGACCTATTAGTCACTAGGAGTTGTGAGGAACTAATTTCATATTTCAAGGCTCAGATGTTGAGGGAATTTGAAATGAGTAACTTGGAAGACTTAGCTACTTTCTTGGTATTGAATTTACTGAGACTGAGTATGGAATTGTGATGCAATAGTCCAGGTATGTTCTAGACCTATTGAAGAAGTTTGAAATGATGGATTGTAATGTTGCTAACAACCCAGCAGAAGTGGGGCTGAGACTTGAAAAGGAGTTAGAGGAGGAAGCTGTAGATCCAACAGCTTACAGAAGGATGGTTGGGAGCTTAAGATATCTCTGTAACACTAGACCTGACTTGAGTTACAGTGTTGGAGTGATAAGTAGGTACATGGAATGTCCTATAATATCACATTTGAATGCTGCCAAACATATTCTAAGGTATTTACATGGTACACACTCTTATGGGATTCTACTAGAAAGAGGAGAGGCTGGAGAAGAAGTTCAAATCACTTCTTACTCAGATGCGGATTGGTGTGGTGATAAAGTGGACAAAAGAAGTACCGCAGGGTACATTTTCTTCATTGAAGGATCTCTTATTTCCTGGAGCTCAAGAAAAGAGCCAGTGGTTGCTCCGTCATCATGCGAGGCAGAATACATAGCTGCTTGTGAAGCTACGTGTCAGGCAGCTTGGTTGGGGTCTTTGATGGAAGGGTTGAAAATGGAGCTAGCTGGAAGAGTCAGGCTGCTTGTAGACAACAAGTTAGCCATAGACCTTGCTAAACACCCTACATCGCATGGAAGGAGCAAGCATATCGAGACCAGGTTCCACTATATCAAGAAGCAGGTTAGTAGCGGGAAGCTTGAAGTGGTACACTGCAGATCCGAGGATCAACTTGCAAATATACTCACTAAAGCTCTTAAAGGTGAACGCTTTCAATCACTCAGAAAGCAGATAAGAGTAGTACGAACGGAGATCGGTGAAATTCGTTCTAGAAGGAGGTCGAAAATCTAGGGTTTTCGTCGGAGAGAAGAAGATTGCTCAAAAAAGGGGTTTTTTTTCGATTTTAATTGGTGAAAAACGCTTTTGTGCTTGAAAGAAAGTGTTTTTACTGATTTTAATCGGTTGAAAAAGCTCATATCAGAGAAGGAGGAGTTTTCACTGATTCAATTAGTGAAAAGGGAGGTTTTCTTCAGAAAAATCATGTTTTTCGTTCAATTAAGTTTTTTGTTTAGGAGGAGTGTTGTGATAAACAAAAACCAAAAACAGAATCAGTTAATGCTTTCATATATAAATGTTGTAATTCATACTTTCAAAATTGAATATCAGAAATACAGAGGTTTATACAGTACCTTTGGAGAGGTGTGCTTCTCTTAGCGCTCTCAACGTTCATCACCGTCATCATTTGTCCAGTGCATGGTGTGTGAGAAGTGCTTGATGTACAGAAGTTTTTCTCTGGCTTCTCTCTAGAAGCATCTATGGTGTGTGTAGTGTTTTCTCTCTCTTTCTCTCATGTCCTTATCTTTTATCCGGGTTAAATATGTTTTTAGTCCCTAAATTATTGACCGCTTTTGGTTTTCGTCCCTCTTTCAAAGTAAGGTACAATTTGGTCCTCATTCTTTTCGAAACGTTTGTTTTAGTCCTCAGAACTTTGGTTTTAGTCCTCATTTTGTTGCTAAATGGGGACCAAATTTTTAAACGGTGTTAGTTTTCGAGGACTTAAACGAACGTTTTCGAAAAGAATGAGGACCAAATTGTACCTTACTTTGAAAGAGGGACGAAAACCAGAAACGACCAATAGTTTAGGGACTAAAAACATATTTAACCCCTTTTATCCTGCAATGTGAGTGGTTTCCTCTTTTACCCTCACGTTTTCATATGATAAACTTCCATTTGATTTTTAATGACTAATAAGACTTTATCCTTAATAAATTAAAAAAACTTACAAGACTTCGCTCATTTACATATCGTTCAAGACGTTAATATTCTTGTAAGAACATTATTTAATATAAAATATAGATTGATAAAATAAAGTAAAAATTATATATAATAAAAATTTCTTTTATAAACGTATACAAGGATAATAATATATAAAATATTGCGTAAATGTTTTATGTAAAGTTGAGGTCCATAGATTTTTTATCCGATCATAAGTTTTTGAAGTTTATTAGCTGGATATCAATTCCCCTTATAGAATCATGGTGGTGGTTAAGTAATTGACTAAATTTTATACATAATGAAAAAAAAAACATGGTTTGGTGAAGATGAATTATATTATTTTCACTATTGTCAAAATGTTAACAGCAATGTATTTCTTTGTATGAGTTAGTTTTCAACCTAGTTCACTTAGAATCCGGCTTATCCCATAGTCATACTGAGTCGGATTAGCTCATCAACCTACCTAATTTAATTTAATTATTTTTTATTTTTTATTTCAATATTATTAGTTAACATTTTTTTATTATATTGTAGATGAGATGAAAGAAAAGATATTTCAAGAGAGAAAAATATTATAGATTTATTTATTCAAGACTCTAATATTATAAATAGACAAATGAAACAAAAATTAATATTAAAAATTTATTTGTTCACCTTTTGTGTTGTTTTTTTTATTACGATTGTATGATTTCTTTTTAATTGTCTTTGGAATTTAACATCATTTTAGAGTGAAATATATTTAGATTTGAATTAAAAAAAATTATAATTTTTTTATTTTAAAAAAGAACTTATAATTAAGTGAGCCACCAACCCATTTAACTCACCAACCTGTGGTGGTTAAACTAGATTCGAATTTTTTTAACTAACTAATAAGTAAATCAGATTGAATTAACTCACTAAATGACCAACCCATAATGAACCGAACTGAGTTACCCATTTTCACAATTCTAATTTTCAAGATACAATGAACGTAACCATGAAGGCATAAGTTGTTTAAGGTGACTGTATGTATATAAATGTGATAAGAAGTATGATACGATATTTTGCTATTATTAGTTGGAACATAAACGTGCACCAAAGGTACAAAGTGCAGGTCCACAGCAGTAAGCATGAGAAATGTTGTTGAATTTCCTTGTGCATTTTGGACGGTTCCGTGGCACTTTACAGAAGATTCTTATTTCAAGTATTTTTTTTTTCCACTAAGAGAGCATGCACCACCAACACCATCACCATTTCCTTCTACTATTCACCAATAGACTCTCTTTATTCCTCATCTCTGCAACAAACCCATTATCTTCCACCACCACACTCTCTCTCCTCTGTCTTTGTCCTTCCTTTCAAACACTTCAGTATTAAATAATAATTTTCCAAAAATATACCATGACACAATTTAAATTATAATATGTAAATAAACTGTGTTCAGTTTCTGATAAAACTGATGGGTACGATTCGATTTTAAAGTGACTGATTTTTTCTTCGCTAAAAGACATAATTTCAAAAAGATTTGACGGAGTGAGTGTTCAAGATTCCATCTTCACATGCTGTTATCTTTCTAGAGACAAAAACTCATAATTAAAAGCACTTAAAGTGCCATAAATAACATTTTTTGATGAAAGATTCTTATATGACAATATAAATGAACTCAAACGATTATCTCCATCAAATTCTCCATGCAATTGTTTACTTTAACTCAATGTCCTACATAAACTAGCAAGGTAAAAACCAAAGTTCAAAATATATGATGAATGAACTTCCAAATCTCTTTACTCGTTTCTTACATCATATAATGGCTCTACGGAAAAATAGTATCAACAAAAACGATTTATTATGATGAGTGTAGTTGAGTTGTTATAAATTGAATAATGATATTTTTGCAATAAAAATTAAATTTATTATGATGGATGTAAGTGGACATATCATAATAAGTTGACTAATGATATTCTATGAAATAAATTTATTTTGTAATTTGTTTTTTTACTAGTGAAAAGAGATTTTTTATGTCATTGATTGTGCATGTTTAACAAGTCACCATAGTAAAAGAATGTGAGGTGACAAAATTGCAATATCAGTAAACGTTTTAACGATTGTTGGCTAAATAACCATCGTTAAAAGTGGGTCGGACAAGAAATAATAAAGATTATATAAAGAACTATCATTAAAATGTTGAGACAAGACAAACTCGTCTATAGCATCCTTGGTTTTGAAATTTAAACTAAAAACAAGTCAAAACACTAAACGATAGTTATGAACACTAGGTCTAAAATAAAAGGTGTCCACACAACAAGTCTAACACTTCTAATTCACTAATGACCAACTAGAAATTAATAAGGATCCTATAAGAAACGTCTATAAATGACTTCCAAAGAAGTGACTAACTCATAGAAAAACAGTTAGACCTAACCCAAATACAACATCAAAATGACCAACTAAAGATGCTTAACTAGAGGAATAGGATGGGCAGAAACATAAATACTAGGAACAAAATCTCCAATCATCCAACAACATAGAAAAGCCTTAAGGTTATAAGAAACGCAAAACAACTAAGTCAAAACTTCTAGACGCAACACTAAACAACTTACAAGTCAAAGCATCTATGAGAGTTATGTTAAACGCATAAGCTTTACTATATAACTAATGGTAATAAGTTGAACTCTTAAAAAGTGAAAAGGTGTCTAGACAATGTCTTTGACCAAACAATCTAAAAGCCTCAATCAATAATTCAAAAACATGTAAAAGAAAAAACTTGTTAAACACTTTAGAAAGCGTTTACAAAAGTCTAGACAATTATACTTTCTCAGTATGTCGCAACTTGACAAAAGTGTCAAACAACGAAGGCATAACTAGGAAGCCTCAAACGATGAAATGGAAAACATCGTGCTAAACATGTCAATTAGGAATAACTACAAAACCTGAGAAAGCCAAACGAACTTTCACTATGAAATGAGTCTAATACACCAAAAGAACAAAACCTACTTCCAGACACATAATAAACGACATTCACACTAAAACGTAATCTTGAAACAATAAGTAAATGCTAACTAAGAAAAGGCCTCTTATCGGCTAAACGATATCACATACCAAACATACTCTCAGTCCACGATGAAAATCTCATATTTAGCAATTCCACTAGTTAACACAAACAATCAAATCTTGAGAAAACATAAAACCTTGATTATTCTGAACAAGCATTAAATGTCATTTAATGCTCAACGTTTAAAACCAACAAGGTAAATAGGAAAAAGGACATATTTATTGTATAGACATCTACTCTACCTTGTGTAGGAAACTACTACAAGCATTCATCTGCTATATATCTTGAGAGTCAGAAATGAACGTTAGGAAAAGAAGAAGATGTAAGCAGAATGTTTCATTCATCAAAATTCGTACCAAATGAACAATTAAATATACTTTTGATATTGTTATGAAAAACATGTATACTTTGACGAAAAGACGCAATGTTAAACAACTATCAAGTCAAAAGTGTCTAAGAGAGTTGAAGTTAAATATGTAAATCTTATCATACCTAAAAGGTATTTAGTTTAGCTCTCAGGAAAACAAAACATGTCAAGAAGTTGTCATTAACAAAACACACTAAAGAAATAAAACTTAAAACACCCAAGAGAAACTTAAACTAAGCTAATCGTGGTTTTTTCTGAAGACAAAATCACAAGAAGCATTTAGTTTGCCTAAACAATACCATGAGCTAAAACGTTACTTCGTCAGACGATGAAGTGTTTAATTAATGCTTGGTATCTAACCTCAACTCCATAAACCAAAACATAGGGTATGACTTCTTGTATAATTGTATGAAACTTTCTCCCAATGAAGTTTTTATGAACAACAATTGAGTTCTACTTCTTATCTACCACGAAGGTCATCTCAATTGAGAAATATGAATACACATTGCTTGCATAGATGAAACATAAGTGGTTTCACAATGCACCAAAAACTGAGTAGGGTATGACTTTTTGTACAATTTTATGAAACTTTCATCTAATAAGGTTTTATGAAGAATCAATGGGTTTTACTTCTTATCTATCATGAAGGTCATCATAGTTGTCAAATATCAACCCAAACTGATTGCATAAGGTCACTAATTTGCGGGGAAAAATAGACATGAAATAGAAGTGGTTTGTACAAACATTAAACATAGTCATTTACCTTCTTTTGTGCATGTGTAGTGTTTCAATCCACAACTTGTATAAAGCCTATTCAGTCACAAACAATGAACCACAAATCAACAACATATAACATCACTAAAAAACAACTTTTGCATACCTATTTATTGTACAAAAACAATGAAAGCACAAAACCACTTAAACTAAAATTGTTCAACTCTTCACCATATAGCAACCTCTTTAAGCTATGTTAGGCCAAAGCATGAAAAGATGTTATGGTGATGATGAAGGTGCAGAAGCTATGGAGAATAAAGGGTAAGGCTCGTGATCTTTGGTGTTTTTATTGGTGATGGGGTGGGATGGAGGTGTTTGATGGTTCTCTTGAGAGGTTGGGCCAACTGTATAGAAAGGTGATTAGAAGATACCACATGAGATGCTCTAGTCTTGACTTGTGACAAGATATGGTTGCACAAATATTTTGGCAGCATAACATTATAATTCTCAAAGTGGGTTTACAAGGGGGGAGACACCTCTATTTATAAATGAAGGTATCTCCAAAGTATACCAAAACCCTAACGTGTTATCATGCACCAAAACCTAAAAATTCTATCTTAGTGAAGGAGAGCTTGACATGTGGCACTCTAACTTTTAGAAATACTCTTCACTCTTAGAATACCATGTGGAAAGCCCCTTTAGCAAAAGTTTTCCACTAGGAAAATAACACATAACCACTATTTTTGTAAAACAACTCTGTACTAAGAGCTTGTCATGTGAAAGCCACTTTAGCAAAACTTTCTCATTAGGAAAATGATACATGGACACTATCTTTGTAAGAAAACTCTTCACTAAGAGCTTGTCATGTGGAAAACCAATTTAGAAAAAGTTCTCCAATAGGAAAACGACACATGGCCACTACCTTTGTAAGAAAAATTTTTACTAAGAGTTTGTCATGTGGTCACCATGTCTCATGTGGAACACCCTCAACCAAGCTAGGTTTACAAAACTAATCACCCAAGATTAGCTTAAGCTATGTGAAAATATTGTCCTACAACTTAAGCAAGATTGTTCAAAAACCCTACATTACTTGATCCTTAATACAAGGTCTAAATACTCCTAATCTACTAGAAGTGTTCCATGATGGCCAAGGAGAAAGAATTTTACTTCACCTTGCATAGATGATTCTAGCTCTTCTTGAATGTGTTTGGATCATGGTTAGGGGGTATGTCATCATCACTCTGTTTCAAACTTTATTCAACTACGATACATGAAAATGAACATGTCCATTAATCATTCACCAATACATCATTATAATGTAGATAATGAAATGACCAAGTATATCACAATCTCGATAGCAATCCTAAACCAACCCTAAAAAATGAAACTTTTTTTATTTAACCTTAACCATAACATAAATAAATGAATTATATATATCTTACTTGCAAAAGGTCAAATGGACTTCACAGCACGACCACTATCTAATCAATGAAATGAATCCATATCAAACAGTGGACGGAGATCAACCACGATGAGTTCCTGCCAAGACAAGGAACCCACAACAAAACAATGGAATCACACCGTGAGCAAGGAAATGGAAGACTGAACACGAGCAAGAAAATAGAATAGAAGGCCCACTCAAACAATAGAAGCCACTACGTGCCAATACTAGATTTTTTGCAATAGAAGTTCATCATGTATCATGTATCAAGTACATTTTAAATTTTCGAAACCACGATCGTCAAAAATAAAGAAATAATTGAAAATTAATTTTAAAAAAACCACACAGATCGTAAAAAATGACATAAAAATATGTGTGTTATCCTTTTCTTATTTTTTTTTAAATCCTATAATATTATAACCCATGCATAATAAGAAGGTTTAAATGTTTACTCCGTCCTCATGTTAAGAGGTGAATTTCTGTTTAGTATCCGGTTTTAAAAATGAAGACATTGGGTCTCTATGTTACGAAAAGTTTATGAATAAGGTCATGTCCGTTAAGTTGACAACAACATCGTTAAGTCCATGCTGATGTGGCCGTACTTTTTTTCTTCTCTCTTCTGGTTGTCCAGCTTTTTCTCTCTCTTGTTTAGCTTTGTCTTTGATAATTTGTTGAATTTGTTCTTTCTTTGTGGACCTTATTCATATATTTTTTATAACATAGGGACCCAATGTCTTCATTTTTAAAATCGAGTACTAAACAGAAATTCACCTCTTAACATGTGGACGAAATAAGCATTTAATCCTAATACGAAGGGTGTATGAAAAGGTGTGGAGGAAAAGGTGAAAGGTGAAGAAAGATGGGACGAATGAGAATGCGACAAGTATAGAGAGAGTGGTTTCACAACATGTGAGCAAATCCCACGAATCTGCAGTCCTCAGGTCGTGCTTACAATACTTTTCTTCTTTTTGTACACTCACATTTAAGTACTTCTGCTCTTCATCTTCTTCACTATTTTACCTATCTTTAGGCATATTCACTATTTTACCTATCTTTAAGCATATTCTCGATCATATGTTTCTTGGCACCCCATGACAATAAAATAATTATCCGTACACATATCACTTTCATAATTCTCTAAAACCCTCAATTTTAATCTTTTTAAACAAGATTCTTAACACGACTATTCTACCTCTTCACCATTCCTCATTATTTTTCAAATTGAATTTTCACTCACGTAGTTCATATCTAATACGTTATTTTCAAGTTAGAATTCTTCCATTATTAGGAGTTTGAAAAATAAGTTAAAAGAATAACTGAATTCTGAGTTTTCTTTTCTCATTTAAAAAATAAAGAGACTTTCAAAAAGAAAATTTTAACAACAGTTTGAAATTCAATGTTTCTTAGAACGAATCCTAACTTGAAGAAAAAAATAATCTTATTTATGTAAATATTTGACACAATATGCTATTTGGTTCAATTTGAATGAAAAATTCACTTAAAATTTAAGTAAGATTTTATTCTTAAAAATTACTTTAAAGGATTAAGAGGTAATATATATTTAAGTTACTCTTAATATCAATTCCTAATAATATAGAACTACTAAATATTCCTTAAATAATATAGGCCTCTTAAATATATTAAAGTGCATATTAAATTATAATTAAAAAGTTATACCTTATTAAATACATTACATTTTTCTTAATAGAAATTATCCATAAAAGGAACTTTAGATATTTCACCACCTACTCTTGTTAAAAAGAAGTGTACAAAATTTATATACATCTCATTGTTTAACCTAGTACTTCTTTGCAAAAATTAAAACAACTCTGTAACTGACTCCATACTAAAACTTTTTTGATAAATATTTTTCATACAAATATATTTGAAGATAAACTCTTCATATACTTCAGAGAAAAACTACCTTACCAACATATTACACTATATTTAGCGTAATTTGTTACTTAAAGCTAATAAAAGAAACACTTTTTTTTATAATTTTTATAATAATAATAATAATAATAATAATAGACAAGTTTTACATATGAATTTACATGCAATAATTTGATAAATTAATAATAATAACATATTAAAAAGTACATTATAAAATATATTGTAATAACTTCTTTAATATACTCGCATTTTATTTTACTGAAAAAAAATTGAAAAAAAGAAAGAAACTCAGTCACCTATCAACTTTCATATTTATTATTTGTATGAAATCATAGTTGACAAAAAAATTATATATATCTGTTAACTATTTAAAATATCAAACTGTTTTAATAATATTAAAGTCACATCAAAGTTATGGAATTGTATAAGCATTAAATTACACATAAAGTAAGATGCAATATCATTTTGGTCTTGGTAGAATTAACTCCTAACAATTTTTTTATCAAAAATACAATAATTTAAATTGCTTAATCATTGATGATTTTACCTGCATTAAGTATATTTTGAACTTATAATTGAAAATACTCCTATGATACACAGGACATTTTTGTCTTTATCATGCAAATTATTTCACTTGTTAATATAGAGTTGTCAAAATCTTTACTATTCTTAATAGTAGTACATGTTGGTACACAACTATGCTAAGATAACAAATATTTAAGCTAAGGTCAAAATACTACACGCAAATAATATCTAATAGTTTTAGAATAAAGTGTTTTTGTTTTTTTACTGTGTTTTAGTTGGTGATATATAACACAACAAATTTCATACACAATTATAATAATTTCAGTAATACTTAATTTCTATTAGAGTTAGGAAGAATCTTAACCTCTTACAATTAGGGATATCAAAATGGGTAAGAATTTATGGATTGAATTTGAAAGAAATGAAATTTTTTATACGGATCAATTTTCAAGCCGACTTACATTGATTTCGACTCACTTGGAATTGAACTCGTGTTATTTATTCTTTTGTATTTCAATATTAATATATAGTTAAAATTTTATTTATTTATTATAAATGAAAATAAAGAAAAAGATGTTTTAAAGGAACAAAATATTATAAATTTATCCTTTGAAGATTCTAATCTTATAAATGAATTAGTGAATTAGTGACACAAAAATCCAATATTATAAACTTATTTATTCGCTCTTTAGGTTTGTTTTTAGAATACATCTGAGTTGCATGTTAATTTTTTTATTTTGAATTGTTTTTTAAATTTAACATTATTTCAGAATAAAATATTTAAATTTAAATTATCAAAAAATTGTAACTTTTTTAGTTTAAAAAAAACTTTAAGTGAACTAATAAATCAACTCATTTATTGAATTCAAATTTTTTGGATTAATCAATAAATGAATTGAGTTAAGTTGATTAAGTAATGTCTTATTCTTTTGAGTGAATTTGAGGGGATTAGAGAGGATTTGAAAATAAATTTTTTTGTCGTTTATTTGAGTGAATTTGGAAGTAAATGAAGGTGAATTTGAAAATAAATTTTTTTAATTTGTCACATATACTAATTCTCACAAATTTTATTTTTAAATTCACTCTCATTTACCTCCAAATTCACTCAAATAAACGATAAAAAAATTTATCTTTAAATCTTCTCAAATCCCCTCAAATCCACTCTCTCAAATTCACTCAAAAGAACAAGACCTAAATGACCAACTCATAATAAATCGAATCGAATTAGACCGATTGACTGATTTTGATTGCACTGTTTATAATAAAAACTTAAATTAGTGGAGTGAGAGTATATATTTGTTTAACCAGTCCTTAAAAGTTTAAATTTTAGATATTTAATGTCATTGATAAAAAATAATTTAAAATATATTTATTTATCCAAAACAAAAAGTGCATTTAAGGTGAGAATAAATATTTCTATAGGTTTAATCATTCACTAAGTCCCTATTTTCGCATGGAATCTCAATTTCGTCCCTTTCTTTCTGAAAATATCAATTGGGTCCCAATTTTATGAAAATTGCAACAAATCGATCCTTTCCGTTAAATTGGCTGGACGGCGTTAAAAAAATTGATGAGTGGATGCTGTGATGACGAACGAACGCTCGTCCACCAGCGAACGAACGCTCGTTCACCAGCGAACGAACGCTCGTCCACCAGCGAACGAACGCTCGTCCACCAGCGAACGAACGCTCGTGGACCTCTTACTGCTGGACGACCGTTCGTTCCACACTGGACGACCGTTCGTTCGGTGGTCGACGAGCGTTCGTTCGCTGGTGGACGAGCGTTCGTTCGCTGGTGAACGAGCATTCGTTCGCTGGTGGACGAGCGTTCGTTCGTCATCTCAGCATCCACTCATAAATTTTTTTAACGACGTTTGACACTATTTAACGGAAAGGATCGATTTGTTGCAATTTTCATAAAATTGGGACCCAATTGATATTTTCAGAAAGAAAGGGACGAAATTGAGATTACATGCAAAAATAGGGACTTAGTGAATGATTAAACCTATTTCTATATTAATACAGTGACTTGACTTATAACTAAATCAGGTGTGGGGAGTTATTTAAGAGGCTTATGTATAGACAAAACCAAGGGAATAGATTCAAATATCTATCTACCTTACCTTTCAGAACATACTATTTCTACAAACTCCTGCCACATCTGAAAAAGGAAAAGATAAGGCAAAGGTGAGAGAAGAAAATGAAAAAAAAAAAAAAGGTGAGAAAAAATCCAAAGGCGTGATAATCACAAATGTAAAATGTTGTCGGAAAGCAGCATCATGTGCTGTGATCCTCACACATTTCGAACCATGATTGGCTGAAGGTCACGTCACTGATTCAACTGGAAATTATTGGGCCACGTTTTGATACCAGTGTGGTTCCAAATTATATTTTGTAAATATTATATAACTGAGAGAAAAAGTCCAATAATCTGCAGCAAGAGTGTTCTTAAATTGGGACTCGTGTCGAGGCGGCACTACACAAGACACTTGTCGACACCAACACACTCCCCATCCTCAAGATCGCTGACACTCCTTACTCCTAAGTCCAACGTTGATCAGTGAATGAACAAAAACACTCACCCGAGGTAATTCTAATTTTAATCCCCTTTCATTCTCACTACCATTGTTTTCCTCTTCATATCCATATCTGAGCCATTCCCACGCTCTTTTATTTTGTTTTCCATTTCCTTTTTTATATGGCTCTTTCCTCCCAACTAATTTTAGTTTATCGATACGGGGCCTTTTGGGTTTCTCCGTTCGCCGCGGGGCTCTGTGGCGTGGAGAATCAGCGGAATTGGATAACGCTAAGTTGTTGCGCTGGTTCTTTTTGGTTCGTGGTGTGTGGAGCAAGGAGTTTGGTATCCATGATTGGATGTGAAATTTGTATAATAGTGACAATTACTTTTTTAAGATAAAAGAAAATCGGGTAGGAGATGGTGACGCGTACGAGAGATTTTTGTGATTTCGCCCGAAAAAGGAAGTTGGGTTCTGTTAAACTCCTAAAAAGGGTGTTGGTATCTCCCAGAAATTACTTAACTTTTTAATTTGAAGCATTTGAAAAATTAAGTTCTATCTACATCATCAGATTTTGCGGTAGGTTAATTTAATCTAAGTTACAAAAACTACTAAGATATTTTCACCTGGTCAAAATACCTAAATAACAGACAGCACAACGTTTAGATCTGACTTCTCTCTACAATTCAATCATAGTAGGCTTCAGTGTTTCACCATGTGCACTGCTTTGGATTTTTTGCGCTTTAAATGAAATTGTTTCCTAACTGTTTTTCTACTGATCCCTAAAAAGATGGAACAGCGTTCTGCCTGAATGTTTTGTTTTTAAGGATTGTGCGGTGGGATTAATAATGATCTCTTTTAGTAACTTTATCAGTGAATTGCTTTTATTGTCCCAATGTTTTATATTTTTATAGTTGTTCTGAATCCAAGGAAACCATTCCAAATCGGTGTCTGAAAACACCCCACGATCTACTGAGGCATGATTGCTACCTAAGACAAAGCTTGCTTAAGTAAAGCTCTAACGTCTGCTTCAAGGTTTGGAAAGTGAAAGCAAAGATGAACTTCAGGAACTACGGTGATAATAACCCCACTTGGGATGCCATGCATGGGAAGACACCGGCGGCAAATGTTGGTTCTCTACTGAGACAGCCATCATCTGTATACTCCCTTACATTTGATGAGTTTCAGAGCACCATGGGTGGGGTTGGGAAGGAATTTGGGTCCATGAACATGGATGAACTCTTGAAGAACATTTGGACAGCTGAAGAGACTCAGGCCTTGACATTTTCAGCTGGTACAGGAGAAGGCCACAACCTTAACTCAATTAGTGGTGGTTTGCAAAGACAGGGTTCTTTGACATTGCCAAGGACTCTTAGTCAAAAAACAGTAGATGAGGTTTGGAAGGACTTGATCAAAGAAAGTAGTGGGGCCAATGATGGGAATGGCAATGGTGGTTCATCCATTCCTCAAAGGCAACCAACATTGGGAGAAATGACTTTAGAGGAGTTTTTGGTGAGAGCTGGGGTGGTGAGAGAAGATGTGCCTCAACAACAACAAATTGGAAAACCAAATAACAATGGATGGTTTGGTAACTTTCCTAGACCAAACAATAACAATGGCCTACTTCTTGGTTTCCATCAACCAAATAGAAGTAATGGGAATATGGGTGAGAGGGTGGTGGAGACCAACAATAACTTAGCTCCCAAACAACCTCCTCCTCTATCACTAAACTCAAACCACTCTCACCGACCAACACAACAGCCACCACTTTTTCCAAAGCCTGCAAATTTATCTTTTGCTGCTCCTATGCATTTGTTGAACAGTGCTGCACTTGCTAGCCCTGGCAGAAGAGGAGGGTTGATCGACCATTCATTGAATGTTGGACTGGTTGGTTTAGTCTCGGGTAATCCAGAGGCTTCTCCCTCAAGGAAAATATCATCAGATGTAATTACAAGAAGTAATGTAGACAACTCTCCACTGTCGCCAGTTCATTATTCAATCAACAGGGGAAGAAAATCTAGTGCTATAGAGAAAGTGGTTGAGAGAAGACAAAGGAGAATGATCAAAAATAGAGAATCAGCAGCCAGATCACGGGCTCGTAAGCAGGTTAGTACTCATCACTGCATTAGTTCTACTGTTCTTCTAACATATACTTAGAGAGAAGTAAGGGTAAAACATGTTTTTATTTTTTAAACTATCTCAGAATTATGTTTTAGCTCAAATAATATTAATAAATTTTAACTTTATACACAGACGAAATCATGTGATTTTAATTTCTTTTGAAAAATGAAGCCATTTCCTTTTGCACTGCAACTCCTAAAACTCACCTAATAATAAAAATTAAAAGATATATATAATTAATCTCTAACGTTCTTTTGTTATACCTTTTATTATTCTTTTGTTTCTCACTTTCTCAAAAAATTTAGTTTTATTCTAAAGATTTTTACAGAAAAAAAACTCTAGTAATTTACTGTGTGGGTGGATCTTCTATAAGGCACGTAACTATAATATTCTATCTCTTGTGAATGGCAGGCCTACACTTTCGAACTAGAAGCTGAAGTTGCAAAACTAAAGGAAATAAACAGAGAATTGCAAAGAAAACAGGTATGCTGTCATTCTGCGCCACATCCTTATCACTTATCAGTAAAATGTATACGAAGGTTTTGGCTTTCTCTGATTACAATTGGTTTGTTACAGGCAGAAATTAAGGAAATGCAGAAAAACAAGGTATAATCTGTTTTGCATATGAATCTCTGCCAATGTTCTCTTCATCAAATGGCTCTTTTCTCACTTTTTTCTACTGGTTGACACCAATAGAGAAATTTACCAACATAAATTATTTTTAAATTTATTTTCACAGTTTGAAAGCCAAATAAACATTATTTATTTGTTTATCTTAACAGGATTCGGACCCTGCAAGCCAGCCAAGGGTAAGTAAAATACAATGCTTGAGAAGGACACTTACAGGGCCATGGTAGTGGTAGACAATGTGAGTAGTTGTTTCTGAGTAACAGATATCCGAAGGAGAAAATCATTGTTGTGTCATAAGAACTGGGGTATGTTTGTGAACTTTGAGGTAATTGCAGTCCAACACTAGATAGGGTGGTAGCTAGCTATTATTAGTTTTATGTATAGGAACTAGGAGAGGTGAGTTGTACATTATTAAACATGTATCTTCAAATAATGAATTATTATATGTGCTTGAATGTTATTTTCTTTTCTATTGCAGGATGATAAGATAACTCAATGTTATTAAACTGTCTCTAACTTTTTCTTGTCCAATTTAAGTTTTAGACAAGCCATTTGTTTCTTGTATTTATGAATGGAGGGAGGTTCCTATTTATTTTCCACATGAAAAAGATAAGTATCAGAATTGCTTTATTTGGTTGACCCTTTTATCACAGCAATCAAGGGGACTGTAGAATCACTTTGAAGAAATTTATATGGAACTACCTCAGTTACAAACACCTAGGGAAAGCACTTTTCTTGTAGAATAAAAAAATTCCTTTGTGGCCTTAAACAAACTTCAAGACAGTAGTTTCATAACATTTTCCAAATTATCACTAAGTTTGGCTTCACTCAATCAATGTACCGTATATCAGTATGGACCGAGTTCAATTTAGTAATCTCATTGATTACATTGAAAACACTATCATTGGAAATTTGAATGCTTCCTTAGTAATCAAGACTAAGACCACCACAATGCTTCAAAGCAAGATTAAACTAAAAGCCACTAGTGATCTTTGTTGTTTTTTGGCCTAGAGATTACCAAATAGTCTAAAGATATTAATCTATGTGTTAATTCTTGCTCAACATCAAATTTGAAGTTGAATGAGTGTAATGGAGGACCTATTGCTAAAGTTTCCAAGTATAGAAGCTACATGATTGCTTATGTATACTTCTTAACCAACAATGACTGACAGGTATCATGAAACTTGGACATATCTGCAGTTAATGTCCTTGATTAAAAACAAAATATTCTTTTTGTAAACATTTATTTTGTAATTACTTATGCTTAGTGCAAATATTTTAAGTAAATTTTGTTTACTATATATACCTCTAAATTTTCAATTTGTATTTTATTAAATAGTTATTGATATCCACTGATATTTACAAAATTCAGCTATATCCACACACACACGCACACATATATATATATATATATATATATATATATATATATATATATATATATATATATATATATATATATATATATATATAGATATTACTTACACCTGTCAAAAGTTGAAGCTGTTGCTTTTCCATTGACTTTAAACATGCAAATTTCCTTTACCTTACTTTCCAATTTGTTTCCATATGTATCCTATGTTGCTGTACCATTTTGTGGGTGTTTGTTTTTTTAAAGTATGTTATGCTATGATTGTATTATTTCCTGTCAATAAAAGGCCAAACAACACAATCGTGAAAGGAAAAATATCCTGTTCTTTTTTCTGGTGGATGAATTTTGAGATTGGTGTTCAGATGTTCAATTCTAGCCAAATTCTAATCTTATCCTATCTTAATATTAGTAAATGTAAAAGTAACTTACTCAGTGATGACTCTCAAATAACTTTTGCTGCCCAAAGTAAGAATCTTATTATCGTTCACTTGTAACTTCATAAAATTTACAATTTTTAATGGTCATCTCAAAATATAGCTACTTCAATTTCAAGCAAGTTAACCATTTTCTTTTTTCTTTTTTTACCTTAGTATCATTAATCTCTATTTCTTATATATATTTATTATTTTAATTTTTCTTTTGTAAAGTAATTTAAGAGAAACAAATAAGCATAATAATTTGAAAGAAAATTAGTTATTAATGTTAGTAACAATAAATGTATATTTCATTTTATAGGTGTACCGGTATAAAGAAAAAAAATAGGAAAATGGTGTAAAAATATAATGAAAATGTAAAAATGGAGAAATTAATTATTAAAAGTGACATAAATTTAAATATATTTTATACTGGAAACTATGAACTTATTAAAATATTTCAATATAAGCTATCTAACTAATGCGTTTATTGGAAATCAATTTTATTAAAAAAAATTACTTGTGTAGACCTTATTACACTACACTGCCAAAATAATGTCCTAAGAGAGAGGTGTTGAAAGTAAAAATATGACTTTTATTTTTTCTAAATAGTGAGCGTAGATTTATTTTTGTACCGAAATAACTTGATTTTTTACTATAAAAATAATAAATTCTTAATATAATGATGGCCATTAATAGCTCAATTGAATAATTTTCTTTCAAATATTGTATACACGAATGACTAATCAATTCCAAGGTGGCAATATATTTATTCATCCAGTCTTATCATTTAAACTTTTTTCTAACATTTTTTTTTCTTAACCCTTTATACCTTTTTAATTTGTTTTTCTTGACTTTTTTAAGATTGGAACACTTGTTTGGACAACAACCTTGCTAAGCTTTGCCACTGTTCTAGAAATAATTAATTTTATAATGATAAAGGTAATGACTACTATTGTTTTAGATAAGTACATAAAGAAATATGTTTTTCTTTTAAGAGTAGAAAACAAATTTCATGATTTGACAAAAAAAAAATTCTTGGATCCTAAATATTCTAAATCTTATAAAATACTTAATTATTATTTTAATTATTGTGAAAAGTTTACTATAAAAATTAATTCAGATTTTATTTTAGATGCAAAACTTTCAATGTTATAAAAATTAAAAAGAAATTGAAACAATAAAAAAATAGTCCATTTATAGTAGTTTTTTTTTTCTTTCAGAGAGCATTGAGTGGTTTATTAAACTTTTATATTTGATGTATTTTCTTGAATATTATTTCCTAAGTTCATTTTTAAATGTCTTTTAAACAATAACAACTTTAATAAAACACTGTAAGCCAATAAATATAATAATTTTTCTATACTATATTAAATTATAAAAACTAAACTATTTTTACTGATAACTAAATTATACCATGGTTCAGTTTTAAAAAATTGAACCTTTATAGTTAAAGTGTAGTTAATTGTATAAACTATCTCTTTTATGTTTATCTTTTTATGTTTATCTTTTTATGTTTATCTTCCATAGTGTTTTGTGGTAAAGTCTTTTCTTATCACTTTTTTCTTTCAATCATCAATCCATCACAGTTAGAAAGATTTTTGGTCGATGGTCCTGTTCATGTTCTATTCTTGTAATTTTAGATTTAATTTTCTATATTAAACTTATAAGTTTTTATTTCTAATTTAATTTTAGCATCTTACCTTAATTGGGGGATTTTTTATTTTGTTAATTTTTGTATTAATTAGCTGTTCTTAAGTTTAGACAATCCAAAACATAATTAAATTGTGTCTCATTCTTATTCAATTCTTCATGAGGCAACATAAACTGGCAATAGTTCAGTTTATATAGTGTTTAAAATATTTAGCTATGACCATACTGTGACAAATTATCTATTCACAAACAAATTATTTGGCTTATGATAAATGATTTTTGTTAAATATAAAATTATTTTAATCAATTACATGTAAAAATTATATTCTGCACATAACATATGATAGAAATAATATTATATACTCTAAAAATATATAATTTATCTTAAAGACAAAAATATATAACAAAATTTAAAACTCAAAATAAAATAAAAAAATTGCCGTAAAAACTATGTAACAGAAAAGCTAAGAGTATGGTAAAACTGACTTACACTTATAATCTGGAAATAGTTTAATTCATAGTTTACTTATTAGTTAATTGGTGTAAGTTGAGTTTTTGAAAATTGAACTCTTAGATAGTACAGTTTATATATAATATTAAGTAATTCAATTTTTATAGTTTATTAAAAATATAATTAAGTGTAGTTTAGTATAGTTTAGTTATTTATGTCCGGCCTACCTCGATATAATGTTTGGAGTTTTATATAACATGAAGGATCTTTAAGAAATATTTTGATAGAATTAAACATTTGTTTGAAGTGTACAAAATGTTAAATATATAAAATATATTAAAATTAAAAGTATTTTTATTTATATAGTAAAAAGAAATCGAAGGGTTTAATTAAGCTCTGTCACCACTATAAGACTCAAGTATTTTTAGAAATATATTTTAACAGATAAAAAATAAAAAAGTCTATAAACATTTATAATTTTATCTTTTTAAAACTCTAAATTTTACTAACTTTTTAAGTTTGGAGAATAATTAAGACATTGTTGTGTTGTGAAAGTAAATATCTGGGAGAATAGAAAGATGATGATTACGTCTAGCCTATTAAATTCAAGTAGTTCATTCTCTACTAAAGGGTTTTAGTTACTTTCTCCTCCTCTTTTGGAAGTTTGTAAAAAGAAAGATGTTGTTGGTTTAGAGCATGATATATATTTGGAGACTTATCAGAAGCACAAAAGAATTTTTCGAAGACTAGAGAAAAGATTTTGCTAAGAGGCACACTATCTCTAAGTAAGCAGGGTTAGCGATTGTATCTATATCAATTTAACATAGATTTAGATATGTGAAAATAAGTTTAGTGGGGATGTAGTTATATGTTCAAATATGATTCTATATATTAGATTGTGTAGATGCTTGGGTATGTTAAACTAGGATAAATTTGGTATTTTGGGATCGATTACCATAGTATACATGTTATTGTATGTTGAAGTAGTATTTTGGTGTCTATTACATAGAGTAAGTTTTAGAAAGAAAATTTGAAGGTTTACTTTTATGAAAATATGTTTTTCGCTTACATGATAAGCTTCTCCTCAAGTTAGGTTGGGCCAAAGCATGAAGATGAAATTATAAGGTGAGGTTGGCATGAAAGTTGCACGTAGATGGAGAGGATGGTTAAGATTTATGAGTGTTTATGGTGGGATAGAGGTTTTATATGGTTCTCTTGAGACGTTTGGTCAACTTTAGAGAAGGGTGGCTAAAAGAGACCATATGGAATGTTCTAGCCTTGACTTGAGAGAATATATGATTACACAAATATTTTTGGCAACATAACATTATAATTCTCAAAGTAGGTTTATAAAGAGAAGACATCTCTATCTTTAAATGAACGTGTCTCCAAAATAGACCAAAACCATAAAATATTATTTTGCACCAAACTCTAAAAATCCTATCTTGGTGAAGGAGAGCTTGACATGTGACACTCTAACTTTTAGAAAACATCTTCACTCCTAGAGTGTCATGTGAAAAACCACTTTAGCAAAAATTCTTCACTAGGAAAATGACACATGACCACTACCTTTGTAAGAAATCTTTTCACTAAGAGTTTGTCATGTAGTCACGATGTCTCATGTGGAACATCCTCCACCAAACTAGGGCTACAAAACTAATCACCCAAAATTAGCTTAAGTTAGGCACAAATGCCACCCTACAACTTAAGCAAGAGCCCTACAACTTAAGAAAGATTGTTCAAAAGTCCTACACTATTTTGCCCTTAATATAAGACTTAACAAGAAAACTTAGTAAAAGCTTTTAAAGGAGAAGAATAATAGCACAATTTTTATACTGGTTCACTCTTCCTAAACTATGTTCAGTTTTCCCTTAAGAACTCTTAAAAGATTCCACTAATTTTAGTAAAGATTACATTGAGTTTAACCCACTCTTGATTATAAGTATTGTTAGGTCTCATAATCAATCCTTACTAGTTTGAGTATTGTAAACCACTCCCGGTTCACCTAGTCAATTATGACTAGTCTGAGTATTATAAATCACTCCTAGTTCACCTAGTCAATCATGACTAGTTCGAGTATTGTAAACAACTTCTAGTTCACTTAATCAATCTTAATTAGTCTGAGAATTATTACACTACTCTTGGTTTACAAGTGTTTGTTTACAAGAAGAATAACTCTCTTCCTCGATGTCGTGTACATTAGCTTCCTAGACTCAAAATTCCAAAATACAATAAAAAATTACTTATATTGATATATTGAATCTCAAACATGTGTATTATATAATTCAAAAATATAATTTGGATTGTATAATTCCTAACCATATAATGAATGACGTAATTTTAAACATATTTTAAATTTCATAATTAAGAAATATTTCATATTTCACCATTCGTAATTGTTTTATGTAAAACGTGGATTTGTAATCATTACTAACAAGTTTAATTACTTTCAATTTATGATTTTATTTCTTAATTATTTTTAGAAGATTGCTTCTGTTTCGGATGTGTAGGGCTGTGTTCGTCCAACGTCTCCACGTCTTCGCCTGCTAGTGTTCGTACGTCTGATCCTCAGTCCTCGCTCCTCGACTTTCTCCTCTGTCCGCGGGTGGGAGACCTGCGAAAGATTCTCCGATGCCAAAGTCAGTTGAGAGCTAAGACGTTTTTCTAAGACAGTAATAAATGTGCAGTAAATGCGACCTATCTACCACTCACCCTGAATCTGTATTTATAGTTTTCGCTATGGGCTTGGGATTAGTGAAAAGTTAATCACGGCCCAATTCAGCCCAATAGCTTTTAACCCCTACTTACCTTAAGCTAAGTTGATTAGTGACGCGGCCGGCCGCCTTCGTGGGACTTATCCTCCTGACCGGTCGGTCCTGACGGGTCCACGGCCTAGGCGTCCGCCCTGACTAACCCTTCCCAACAATAGTAGAAGGGTAGTTTCCTGGGTCCAAACGGTGATGTGGGCGGCCGGTCCGTTTGGTGGTCCGCTGACGTGGATGTCCTTCCGTACGGCGTCCGGTCCCTGCTGGTACAGCTTCTAAAATTATATAAATCTTTGGACTTAAATACATAATTATTAACTACTAACTTGAACAATCTGATAATCTTAAAGCAATAAACACATGTATTTAGATACAACAAATCTATAATCTGTTTCTAGACAGACTATTTCATTACCTATCTAGAACGCATAATCTATAAAATATTGGACGTGCTTAGAAAAGAATGAGATTTTGTTATTTAAATAATAGAGATAGGTATTTTACTAAATGTACTACAGCTAAGTGAATGAAAAAAGAAAGCATGTGGTGGAAGAAGAAAATGCCTAGAATAGTACTTAAATTCCATTGTACCGAGCTGTGATAGGAGTTGCAGTTCTTGGTGAGTGCAACAGCTTTTGTTCCTTTCAAAAATATTTTATCAACAAAATTGAAGGTAACTTTTTATAGTGGGGTGAAGAGATGACCAATTAGTTGACTTCCTTAAATTGGAAAACGTAAAAGTACGTGATGTGTATACACATGGGTTCTACTTAACCAATCCAAATTGGTTCTCCATGGTTGACGTTGTTATGTATATGTTTAAAATAAAATTTTGACAAATTATAAGAAAACTAAGTTCAATTTAACTTTTAGATAAAAGATATGTGTTCCTACTTTCTCTTTTAGAGGTGTTTATAGACTTCATTGTGACATCAATCCCACTAAGCATCAAAGTTAAACAATTGTATATTTATTAATTTATTATTTGATTATGTTATTATCAAATGTCAAAGGAAATCAGAATTAAAATATCGGTAAAGATTTAAAAAAAAAAACTTTTATTTATGGTAAGTACCTTTTCTTTTATAGATCAAAATTTTGTATTTAAATATCGGCTATAGTAATCATGCATCTGAATGTTGTCAATTATTCTTTTGAAGTGAATGAAACTATGTATGCCATATTTGTTTTCCAGTTTGGAATTATATCTTAATTGAACTCGGCTTATTGTATTCATTCTTAAGATTTGAAAATAATTCAAATGATTAAAATTAAGATAATGTTGAATTGCTTTCGGATTGAAAAAGTCTCCAAAGTTCATGTTTATCCTCTTGGTTTTCGACTCAATTTGTTGAACAGGAATAACTACAAAAGATGTTACTTGCAGATTCCTTGTTTTACGCATCGACAGAAGTACAATATCTATTACCAAGGAAAATATATGACTAAACCACCTGTCGCAACAAAAATCTGACATGAAAAAACTTTGTTGCTCGTTTTTTGTGTACAAGATGATTATATTTGACTCATTACATTATGACATTGACCTATTTTTTTAGGGCAAATGAGGATTGAATTATCTATCAAGGTCTGAATTCTACATTAGAATGTTCAGCATACAGTTCCCATCACATGTGAAACGATCACATCCACTCCACAAATGAAACTCGATTGATTGGTACCATCCATGTATGTGAAAAATTCCAAAATGCGCTGACACCAAGAAAGTCAAGCATGGTTGTACCTTGTGGATTTTGCAACAAGATGGGGAATTGCACAAGACTGTGTACAAGTGGATCAAATACTTTTGGCCACAGAAAGTGCAACTTATCCTTGTTTGTGAAACGATAGGGAACAAGCATTTATAATGATAATATGGAGACGTTGGCCAGGCATAGGCTTCGAAAATGATAAAGCCCCCATCTCCTAAGACTACTTATAATTCTTCTTCTACCTACACATACTTTAAACCATCATGCACTCTACCCAGGATACTCAAAAACAAGGCCTTTTGCTACGCTTTTAGCTCTTCCATTACCAAATAGCTTGCTCACAATGGCCAATGCAAAATCTGTTACAGTGGCAAGTCCCTCACTAGTGATCAAATTTCCATCAATTACTACTTTGGCCCCATTTATTGCTTCTTCATTAACCTTGTCTAAGACAGAGGGATGGGCTGTGGCCCTCTTGTCCTGCAACGGTAACAAATTTCTCATTTCAGTGACGATTTCCTCAAGAATTAGATCAGGAAACAAGCACAATGGTAACAGTAGGGCAGCTAATACCTTAAGTAAACCTTGTTTATGTAGAATGGCAAGTGAAGAACAGATCGCCCCATATATTCTTCCAGCTGAACTTTGTTCTTTAAGAAGTTTCTTCAGAATTCTAGATTTGCTTAGTCTTTGTGCACCAGTAGTTCCTCCCTAAAAATTCATGAAAATCTCAGTAACTACAAACAATAGGTGGAACAAAAACCAGAATCATCAGATTTTGCAGATAGTGACTATCATAAACTAAATAAACTGAGTCGAGTGCACCTGCAAAGAAAACCCCTAAAAATTGAAGAACCCCAACAAAAAATCATAATTATGACCATTCAATTTCACCCTTTGCTCTATGCACATTGTATGTGATTTTTGTTTGTTGGGGAGAGGGTTATTAGTGATTGTATATGTTTGGAAAGTTTAAAAATTGGGATTGATTGAAATTTTGTAGTGCTTACTTTAGAAATCCACTAAAATTTAGATGGATGTGAGTCACCTTTATTTAGTTTTTAGGTGAGCGTTTAAATTGATAGTTTCACCTTTACTTGTTTACTCACTCTACTATTCTAGTTAAGGATAAGTGAGTGTTAAAACAAAATGAACTCCATTCAATTTTAACGTGTTCCAAACATAAACAGTTAATTTATAAAGCAATTGAAATCCTATTTTCCTCAATGGGTACATCAAAATCGATTTCCACATCTAATCAAACTTGAATTATCTAAAACTCAATAATAAATACTTATAAGGTCTACTATAGCACCATGAAAAAATGCAGTAACAAGTTTATTATAAGAGTTTTATCTTACTGGAAGAATAATCAAATCATGTGCTGACTCTTGAGCATCCTTAATTAATATATCAGCAACAATTTTTGTTCCTTGTGAAGCCAAAATTTCAAGAGATTTCTCAACTGAAGCAACTATGACGTTAGCTTTTGCGCGCCTGAGAATATCTACCACAGTCACTACTTCAATCTCTTCAGAACCATGTGCAATTGGTATGAGGACCTGGGTATCATAATGAATGACTGTATGTGTAAGTTTAAGATCTCGTTTCAAAAGGATAGACAACTGAAGTCTTCCCAAATTATAAAAATATGAAAGTTAGTAATAACTTACACTAGGGGCGTGATGGGCAATAGACCATTCCACTTTATTGAACTCCTTCTTAGTTGCATTATCATCATCCGTTCTCATCAACTATTATAAAATAAGGGAGTATTGGATCAGTCACAGATTTAACTGATCAGACGACATACATCAAAGATCAAAAAGAACAAGAAAAGATGTTGATTTTTATAAATGCGTTAAAACAATATTGAATCCAAATTTACAAACATAGATTTCAAGCACATCTACCATTATTTTTTTTTCTATTCTTTTTAAATTATAATTTGGTCATATTTCTAAACAATGTATGATTTCTAGTACGTCCCTCTCACATCAAAGATTGGATATTTCAAACATGAAACTAGACATTAAAAAATAATCCAATATAGATACAATAACAATTATTCATGCTATAGACTTGGTGCATTTACAACTTACTTGAACCAGAAAAAAGGTTGGCTACTGGTGTATCATTGCAATATAGGCTTAAAATTTTAACATGAATATTTGGCAATGCAGAACAACTGTATTCCTATTAGAATCCTCTCTTCAAGTTCTCACTAAATTTGCATTTCCCCTTTGATTTTTATTGCATTGTATACTAATTCAATGTCAGTACCATTACTTTTCAGCACGGAATTAACCAGTGAAGGAAACAAAGAAACAACTTCATACAAGCACATAATATGATTACAAAGATGAAGGGAAGCAATTTATTCCTTTCAGGCAAGAAAGATGCTAATAAAAACAGATTACCAACAATTCTGCAACCTCCCTAGCAACCGACTCCCCAAATAGCTGCTCGGCCAAGGACAAAGCAAACTGGTAAGTAGTTCCAGGGCCCGGGCTGGTTGTGAGTCCTCTGGAAACCTGAAGATTTGATTTAACGGCCCAAAAGGTTGGAAGGCTGTCGAAGAAGGCAGGGTGGCAAGTTATCTTGCATGACAAACTAGAGCATATTAGCCTTATCCAAATACCAAAAAAAAAACATAATGAAATTATAGCAAAAGTTGTAGCGAGTAAAAGCAATTCCAATGGTAATAATACAATTTATGTAAAAAAAACTTAATTAGAATGCACTAATAGTATAATGTCATTTTATTATAGATTGGCATTCATGATAAGCTTGTTCACTTTCTTTACTTTAAATTTAACACACACACACACACATATATATTGTCGTTCTACAATTATTTGACACAAAATGTTTGATAATTTTATCACACCATCCATCCTTTTCATTAATGTGATGGGTTGACAGGATAAATTCTAATGGTGTCGTGTACATATACAGATTAAGCTGTTTCCACTCTAGTCTTGATGGATCATGGATACCACCACACTGTTAGGGCAACAAGAATTTTCTATTCTAGATTTAGTCCGACAGACACAAACTGTATTCATTTCCCTCTAAGATTTATGCCTAACTTAACCTACAAATCCGACTCGTGATATTAAGGTTTACACTGATATGTATACACTATTTTACACATATATGCAGGTTAGCTCCTCGGGGGACTAAACCTTCTGCTAGACCGAACCAACATTGGATAGCAAGATTAATTTAAAGCCATGGCAATAAATTTCGATTCTATTGAAATTCAAGTTAAGCAGGCACCTTTTTTCTCTTCAAAAGGCCCCATGGCAAAAGCGTGACAGCGGGAGCTGCACAAATAGCTCCGTAGAGCCTGTTTTCCTCAGCTTGTTTGCTTGTGATTTTTCGCAGAACTTCGCAATCCCGTAGTCTTGCAGAGCCAGGCATTCCTCCCTGTCACTCGTGGTTAATACTACCATCAACAACACAAGAACCAGCACTAACAGTAACAGCAGTACCAACAGTGGTTCGGTTAGAGAACTAACGGGTAAAGCAACGAGGTCAAAAATTTCATCGGAACACGTGGAAATGTCGGTGTCGGCCACTAGTTTGGTGCCTCCGGCAGCTTCTACTTGGAGCTGCGGCTCCACGGAGGCGACAGTGACATTAGCACCGGCGCGTCGCAGCACGTGAATCATGATAACGGCTTCCATTTCTTCGGTGCCCAAACCGATGGGAACCAGAACCTTTTTCGGAGGGATTGCATTTGGTGCTGTGTCAAGGAGAGAGATTGAAAGTGTGGCTTTCGCAGTGAACGTTCTCTGCCGCGGAGGCGTGACGGTGGCGAACGGTATCCGTGCGGCCAAGGCGGAGGCGGTGACCGGAGAGAGGGTAGTGGAAGGTTGAGGCAGTAGCAGCAACGACATGAGGATTGGGGACTCTGCTGGAACTCAACTAACTCTGTGGCACTCTGATTCGAGATTAGATTACGAACAAAATTACAATGCTTCTTTTTTTTCTATTCTGTTCTTGTAAATGTTTTTCTTTATTTTTCAAATTTTATAAAATTTGAAAAATTTTAGTTTTAGAGGTTATATTTTTTTATCTTCTTATTTATTTTAAGAAATTTAGATAATATTTATTTTATAGATCTTAATAATTTTTTATATTGTATATTCGCATTATATTGCAGCTCAACCAATATGTATTACGTAAAACTATTGTTAATGATAAATATTAATATTTATATAGTATATGCCATTATGAATTGTTAATTTTCTTATAAAATTAAAAATACAAAGAGTAAAGTCAAAATCACTCCATCTACATTGAGTCTAATAATATGCTCTCTTTTGAAATTTTCTTGGTATGTCATTTTTTCATGAAATTTAATTTAAAGGCGAGAAAGGAGTAGATTTGTAATACAGTGACTTTTTTAATTTTGGTTTCGGGTGATTTGAGGATAAAAGTTGAGCTTTTACTATATTATCTTTTGTTAAAATTGTATGGATTTCATGACTTTGAATGGTGGTAATCGGTTTTGGATGGATGGAATCGATTCCAAGAACCCCACACATGTGTGGAAAACAATTCTCTTACTAATCGAACTTATTTCATTACCTTCTGTTTAATTCATCAATTTTATCTTATTATTTTTTTATTAGTTAGTATTCATTTTTATTTCGAATTAATTTTCGAGTTTTCTCATCTTGTTATTATCAAATATGATAAAATAGAGCTAACCAAGAGACATTTTACTAGAGAAATGATTAAGAACATGCAAGAAGAGCTAGATTAGAAAGCAACAAAGGACATCAAAGCCTTATATATCAAGCTAAATTGGAAGCTCTTGGATTGCTCAGTGCAAGGAGAAGAAGGCTAGCACAAGATACATGAAGACTTCATATTTGGGCTTGCAGATCAGCCAACACCCAATGAGGAGGGTATGTGCCCAACAACCCATGGGAAGTTTCAAGAGTTGTACGTTTTATTGCTTTGTACACGTAGCTAGGCACCTGAAAAACGTATTGTACATGTGGCTTGTGATTCATATGATGCGAATGATGATCAACCAAGATTGAATCTCGTGTAAGGGTGTTGAATCCACTATAAATCCAACACCTCGTGCATTGTAATGTCACTCTTGAATGCCAAGTAATGTCATGTTGTTAAGATCACTCCATCCTTTGCTTGTAACAAGAGTCACCTTTTTCGAGTCCTTATCACACTCCTTTAGCCTCTTTCCTTCGTTTGGGTTGGTTGTCAAGGCTAGTAGCATCATATACACACCATTCATCTTCCATTTCACTATAGAACCTTCATTTTTGTTGCACCTCTACACCTCTAGTTAGAGTTTCCAATTTTTGTTTCATTACACAGTGGAGAATGGTTATCCAAGCACCTAAGAGCAAGCCATCATGTGGTATTCAAAGCCACAATTGAAGCTTTTTGTAGTGAAATAAGTGTTTTTGTTTTGTTTCCGTGTTGTTCAAGTGCTTTTCCATATTTGTCTTGATTTGTGTACTATTTTATTGATTTGTTTTTGTTCTAAGTAGGTTCTGCTTGTGTAAGTGAGTGTGTTGAGCTTTAAGTCAATTGTTTGATCATTTTAATCAGTGCAATTCTTTTGTTTGAGTCTTTTAATTGGAAATCTAATTTTGTTTTGTCATAAGTAATCTGGTTTGCATGTTAGTAAAAGAGGCAAATATGAAAATAGAAACTAAACATGTAGATGTAACAAGTGTATTACAACTTGCTTGTATGGTTTTTACTGGCTAAAAGTGCATCAATATGTTATTAAGCAAATTGACCATTGCACTAAAATATGAAAACTACATTTTCATGTGGAAAAGCCACCAGTAGTAGTTTTTGTTTCTATAATGTCTCAACTCTGGAAGTCACTTAAGCGTGTCAAAAACAAAAATACTTTCGTTTAAAATTGTAACATAATTAAAAAGTTTTCCCAAGAAATAAAGTTATTACAATTTGAAATTATAATGATCAAAATTCAACAAGAAAGTAAATAGTTTATTACAATTTCTTAAATCGATGGATAAAATAAAGAACTTTATCCAAAACTCCCATTGCAAATCCCCTCTCTCATCAATCACATAACTCTAGTAGCATCTTCATTCCTATATGCTCTCGTATCACAATCGTAATACATTAATTGCAACAAACATAACCAAAACAAACAAATGTATGGGTAAGCTAACAATATCAAAATCAACAGTATAAGTCAAGCAATACATAAAAACAAGACAGTTCAAACCATTCATTGCATCAAAAGCTTCTCTCATATCAATGGTCTATCCTCACAACACTAATTCCCAATATAGGATGATTGAGTAATCTACCTTCACAATACAAACCTATCTCCCCTATTCCTTTAGGTCTTATAAGTAAAAGCTTCGATGGATTGCATACCGAGCACTATACTTAGCATCAAGTTGGATTATAAGGTTAAACAATTTTTCCCTCCCCTATTTCACACAGGCTCGAGGATATGGTACTCAAACTCACTCTTACTACTTCTCACAGTCAAAGAGTGCTTCTTTTATGCTTCGCACAGGTGAAAGGAAGATCCTAAACTCAAGGACTTCACACCCAACTTTCCAAACCACTTCATAACCCGAAGTTACTCTCAAAGTCTATTCATATCAACCTCACTTGGAAATTACTAACTCTATCCTTTCTTAAGAGTCCACCAAACATAACTAGACAATATCAGAGCACCAGATATTCTGTAGGACAACCAATTTAGTCAAAGCAATATCCAAACAGCTATATAACATCAACCATACCAGAAGGATAGTAGAATGTATAACTAATAGAATGTATAACTAAGATAATGGAGGATGAGGATGAACAAACTCTCGTTTATGTTCAAATTGATGATTTCAAAAAACAAGCTAAATGTTTTGATTATCCCTACGCTGTTAGGTTAATTAATTTGAAGGCTCCAACAAATTGGTCGGAGTCTTACGGTAATGAATATCATAAATTCTAAATATTTGTCATTCATTAAACTTGACATGTAGCTCCTTCGCATGTGAATATAATTAGAATTCTTTTAATATCTTTATAATAAATATATTCTTCAAAGATTTTAGTATTAAATACTACAAAAATAAACATTCTTTCAAGAATAAAGCAACATATATTAAACTTTAAGATATTAAATACTATGAATGTTTAAAATTAAATATCAACATTTTGTATCTAGGATTTTTATTAATCAAACAAAATTATACATGTACAAATTACTTACTTTACATAGAGCATACAAAGTATTTATTAAATGTAAAATAAAAATATATTTTACACTTTAATTAATCACTTAATCAAAATAATATCATATTCTATTATAACATATAATTATAATGTAATATATATATATATATATATATATAATATTTTTGTTTTAGATCCTTCATTATATTATATTTTATCAAAATTTAAATTGAAGAACATTCTTTACTATTTTTATTATTTTATTCAATTTTAATGATCAATCTTTTATACATGAAAATTGATCTTTAGTGCCAAACTTTCAGCGATGTAAATAAATTGAGGATGCCATTTGGGTGTTTTTTCTCTTTTAATTCTGTTATTTTATTTGGGAAAACAAATTCTTGTTCTTACTTACAGTGGAAGGACGTGGCGTGATTATCCAATGGCGACATGAAAGTATGCGCGTATTTATAATATACAATTGTAGCAACTGAAGAGAATGGATAAACACAGCACAACACAGGTGTAGCCAGAGAGAGAGAGAATAGTCGCATTATTGATTCGCAGAAGATAAGGGATGTTTGGGTTAATCGGAAGAAAGGCCAATTTGTTGGGAGGATCGGGAAGAAGGTGGTTGAACTTGGCAGCAGCAACAGCAACAACCATTACTAATGGTGGGGCCATGGAGGAGTTACTTGCGCAACTGCAATCCAACGTTCAGAAGGCTCTTGCCGGTGGAGGACCCGAGGCTGTGAAGAGGAACAGGAGCAGGAATAAATTTCTTCCCCGCGAAAGAATCGATCGCCTTCTTGATCCTGGCTCTTCCTTCCTCGAGCTTTCACAGGTTTTTTTTTTTTTGGTTGTCATTTGAGGAATATTGGTAATTGGTATATTAAATTATGATTATCTGTTAATTATACTTTTTTAATTTTTATGAAACTACATTTTAGTGTCTATAATTTTAATTAAACGTGTTCAAGTCCTTTTTTCTTTCTATCCATTAATTTGGTTTTAAACTTGACTTAATGAACATGAGATTTATTCCCCTTCTCCAAAAATTTATCAGAATTTTTTAGGTTATAAGAGATTATTTAAAATTTGGGATCAAATTCATCATGGCCACTTAGATAAATTAAAACATTTCTTTTTCTTATTGTTTCATTCAGTCCAACTCTATGCACGGCCTTTGCTGTCCTGTGAATATCACTAATTCATTTTAATTCTTTATATTTTCAATTTTATATCGTATAATATTTCAAAATAATTTTATCATTACTTAATTATAATTATATAAAAACAAAGCTTACATTTATTTATTTTACCACGGATAGTATGATTTTGGTATTGCCTCTAAAAGTGAGATTTTGTATTCAAAAGATTAGTGTCTAACTATTGGGAGAGAAACAAAAAACCAATTTTCTATTTAAAAGATTAAAGCTAAGATTACTCGTGTATTAAAAACATTTACTTGTTTTTTTCAATCGTAATAATTATTATGTCTTCTGTTTTATATTTTCATTTCTCTTTTTCTAAGCCATCACATTCTTAATTTGTGTGTTTTTCTCTTTATGATCCGTTTGCTTTTCATTTGGATTTGTGGAAAGCTGGTTAGTTTAAGATGGTAGGCATATCTTGATTGTTTGCTAGGTTAAGGCTTTCAAATGGGTGGTAATTGTGAGAAATGGGTTTGACAACAAAAGTTTTTAACTTTTGAGTGATAAAGCTGGCAGGACATGACTTGTATGAAGAGCCCTTGCCTTCTGGAGGGGTTGTTACTGGGATAGGTCCTGTGCATGGGCGACTGTGTATGTTTGTGGCCAATGATCCCACTGTGAAGGGAGGGACTTACTATCCCATTACTGTTAAGAAGCACCTCAGGGCACAGGAGATTGCTGCTCAGTGCAAATTGCCCTGTGTATATCTTGTTGACAGTGGAGGAGCTTTTCTTCCCAAGCAAGCTGAAGTGTTTCCAGACAAAGAAAACTTTGGTAGAATATTCTACAATCAGGCTTTAATGTCTGCTGAAGGAATTCCTCAAATTGCATTGGTATTGGGCTCTTGCACTGCCGGTGGGGCATATATACCGGCAATGGCTGATGAAAGTGTGATGGTCAAGGGTAACGGCACCATTTTTTTAGCAGGGCCACCTCTTGTTAAGGTCTGCTCTAGCTATTGTAGTTCTCCAAGTCTCTTGCTGTTTCTTTGTTTTTTACTTTTAAAATCTTTAAAGTTTTAACATTTGAGCTAAATATGCTTTTAATCATTGAAAATATTACTGCTCTAGCTATTTTAGTTCTTTTCATTTTATGGAAATAACATACTTTTAGTCCCTAGTGACTTGTAAGAGACTAAAAACGTATCAATTTTGACAAATGTTGGGTTGAAGTGAATATAAATTTAGCATGACTGAAACCAAAACTGGTGATATTTTCAATCACCAAAAACATATTTGATTGCTCATGTTTGTGTAATGTATTTTCTACGTGTTTATGACTAAAAATAACCCTAAATAAATTTGTAGGCTGCTACTGGTGAAGAAGTATCGGCAGAGGATCTGGGAGGTGCTACTGTGCACTGCAAGACGTCCGGTGTTTCTGATTATTTTGCTCAAGGTATATGCTGTGACTGCTTTCTCTTATGCACATGAGTGTATAGAAAATGCGATAACTATTGACATTAACTTAGTTCCTGTTAGTCACTTTGTACATTTTTCGTTTCTTGTAAATGAACCAACATTAACTTAGTTCCTATTAGTGACTTTGTACATGTTTCGTCTCTTGTAGATGAACTCCATGCACTTGCGCTTGGGAGGAATATAATTAAGAATTTGCATATGGCTGGGAAAGATCCCTTGGCAAATGGATTGCAAAATATAAACTATGAATATAAAGAGCCGTTGTATGATGTCAATGAACTTCGTTCTATTGCTCCCACTGATCTTAAGAAACAGTTTGATATCCGATCAGTTATTGATCGAATTGTTGATGGAAGTGAATTTGATGAATTCAAGAAATTGTATGGCACTGTGAGGACATATCCACTTTACTTTTTATCAGTTTAATCATTATCCTAGTATGCATGAGTTGCTATTGTACTGTCTTTTTTTTTTCTCGGTGCCCTTACCTTTGATGGTTTGTCACACACTTATTTGTTGCTGATTTGACAATAAGGTTTTGTTTTGGATAAACATTTTAAATAATATACTTACAGGAAAAGTTGCAATTCACTTTGCATATTGAAATCTTTTTGCAGACACTTGTAACGGGATTTGCTAGGATTTTCGGACAGCCTGTTGGAATTATTGGAAACAACGGGATTTTATTCAACGAATCTGCACTGAAAGGGGCCCATTTCATTGAATTATGCACTCAACGTAACATTCCCTTGGTCTTCCTTCAGAACATCACTGGATTCATGGTATGAATTGAAGTAATTTATTTAGTTTCTCCACTATGCTTTTGTCGTTGTATTTTGATTTCTAAATAGATTGATTCCTTTTTCCTTCAGTCATACCCATTGTTTACTTATTCAAAGGCAAAGAATTATCTAATGTGCTCTGTGATTCACAAATAAATGAGCTGTATATCAATAAGCAATCAGGGATTAAAGTCATGTGGGCTTGATAATCATATATTGAAATTCAATGAAATAATAATATGTTCTCATTTAGGAAATACATAGGGATCAGTGACTGAACAAATTAGTCAGAAGAGTTTGAGAGTCATTAATTGTAATTCAATAGAAATATAATCATGTGTAGATTTAGGAAATACAGAGGGATTAATGACTGTAATAGTCAGGAGAGATTAAGAATTGTCAATTGAGATTAATAGAAATATAATGAGTTTGAGAATGCCAATAAGATCTAAAAGAGCCGTATTGATTCCATACCTTTTAATTTTTACTTTAATTATAGTCCTGTTTTGTCTCAAACATTTTTGTTGATGGATATCGTGTATTTTTAACTGGTACTATTCTTTATCAAATGGTGGTACGTCTGTGGGTATCTCGGTTATGGTATGGATGTCAAATACTCCATGTCATCCATCTTCTTTTGTCTAATTATATTTTGTTGTTTGGAGACTGTAAAATGATGAAGGAAAGTATTTACTGTTAGTTTTTTTCTCCCTTTTCCTTGTAAAATGATGAAGGAAAGTATTATTTCTCTAAACAATAGAGTTATGAAACCGTAGTACATGTCTATTTGGCAGGTTGGCTCAAGATCTGAGGCAAATGGCATAGCAAAGTCTGGAGCAAAAATGGTTATGGCTGTTTCTTGTGCAAAGGTTTGTGGGTTCCAGCCATCTATTTACATGCTATAAAATTTATTCTATACTAGTAAGTTTATTACGTGTAATTATAAATGTCTTGGCAGTTGGAATGTAGGTGAAAGCAACATATGAAAGCATGAGAGATATTTTTCAAAGACAAATGATATTTTTTATCCTCAAATAAATACCTGTAGGTACCAAAAGTCACTATAATGGTTGGAGGAAGCTTCGGTGCAGGAAATTATGCAATGTGTGGTCGTGCCTATAGTCCAAATTTCTTGTTCCTTTGGCCTAATGCTAGAATATCTGTGATGGGTGGTGCTCAGGTAGCATATTTCTCGTGACCCCCATGAGTTATGATTCTTTATAATAAATTGTTGGCGTTGGTTGATCCAGGACTTCGCTCTGCATGGTTATTGTTCTGTACTTTGTGAGATAAATATTATGTAGCTAGTTTTGCATTTTTTTTCCTTCTAAATCAAACTGGATTTGAAAATTTGGTTGATCATTAGTTGTTACTCATCTGGTTTGTGGGGGTTTTAATTAATGCCTATGGAATGTGGCCATGGTTCAGGCTGCTGGTGTACTGTCTCAAATAGAGAAAGGCAACAAGAAAAAGCAAGGAATTCAGGTAAAATATGTTTCAGTTCTTGATAACATATTTGTGGTTTTCTCATCTGTCTTAGGTTGTCTTAATGCGCATCATAATTGTAAAGCAGTGGAATAAGGAAGAAGAGGAAAAGTTCAAAGCGAAAGTGGTGGAGGCTTATGAGAAAGAAGCAAGTCCTTATTACTCAACAGCACGGCTATGGGACGATGGAATCATTGATCCAGCGGATACAAGAAAAGTCATTGGTCTCTGCATCTCTGCCTCCCCTAACCTTGCCATTGAAAAAACAAAATATGGTGTATTTAGAATGTGAATTTCAAATTTTATTGTTGCAGCACACGGGGTTATCTGTTGTTATTAAGAAAGAAAGAATATGTGGGCGTACCATACAATGTCAATAAAAGTGTTTTTCTTAATTAAGATGTTTTAGTAAGAAATTTTATTGTTGCAGCACACATCTTCATTAAGATGTTTTAGTAAGAAATTCTTTAGAAAAAATAGTAATGAAAGGGAGAAAAGATAGTTGAGAAAAGAATTTTTCTTAAGAATGAAAATCCTTAAAATATGAAAAGATGAATATATTGTATGTATCTCGTTTGTCTTAATATAGGATAAATTAGCGATTTTAATTAAAATAGTCAAACTTAATTTACTTATTCATTAATAATAATATTAAATAATATTTTCAAATAGAATAAGTTTAAGCTTGCAACTTTACTACTCATTTTTAACTCCTTAGAGATGTAAAGTGAGTGTTACTTTCAAAAGAAAATAAGTAGATTTTAGCCTATTAGGGACATAAGATATATTCGAATTCGAGCTCAAAAGTTCAAGATTGATTGCATAAAACATGAGATTGTTAAAGTGGGAAATAAAATAAAAAAATTATTAGAATTAACTATTAAGATTAATAAGACTCACCAAAGCAAATCATAATTAGTTTATCAATATATGATACCATTAAAGATCAAATAAGTGCAGAACAATGCATGAAAAGATTATTACCAAGGTTGCATCAATGACCAATTGCGATCTCAATATAAAAGATTATATTATGGAGAAAAAAATATTTCATTGATATGTATAGAAGCTGTTCAATCATTCTATACAAACATTGATTAAAAATAAACTAAACTAATTTTAGGTTCTTAATAATTCATTGATTTTCAATTTGTGTATTTAATATTTATTTTTTTAAGTTGCGTATCTAATAAATTAAATATTTTTGTTTATGTCCATTTACTCTTTTAATATTGTTTGTTGAAACATATGTCATACGCTTAAAATGTTGAATAATGTATGTATTAAGTCACTTCTCTTACGCTATTATATATGGCATTGCACAATAAAAAAAACATATTGGTCGTTATGATAAAATTATAAGTTGAACGTTAAATAGAGAAATTTAAAATATATCAGGTATCAGTTGAAAACACTATATTATTATGGATAAAGTACAAATAAATACTATTTTCAAGGTTTTCTAATTTATTAGGTTCTTAATCTCCGAAATAATAATTTATTTGTTACTTAAAACAAAAATTGTTGGAAAATTGGATTTTGTTAAAGATGAGTTGAATTAAACTTATAAAACTTTTTTCTCAAACAAAACTTTGATAAAGTTTGATATTGTTGGAGCTTTGGTTTTGTTATTATACTAAAGCCGAGCATCATTTGAATTTCGAATAAGATCAATATGATTATTCTTCGTGATTATTATTTTGTTCCACTTGAAGAGGATCAATCTCATGGATAATTTGTATGTAGGTTGGTTTTGAACTATGTCTATAACAATCATTTTAGTCAGACTAACAATTTTTTTTATGGAGTATCATAATTGTATACCATGTTTATTTTCCATATCAAAATTTGCATTGAACCTTTCTTATTCATGTATATCCTTAATAGAGCTTTATAGAACTAAAAATAACAAACAACAAATCTTGTTAAGTAATACATACATGTCATTTTATATAGTTTAACTTTCGTGGATAATATATACGAACCATCATTTAAGAGTAATTTTATATAGTTTAACTTTCGTGGACAATACATGCATGTCATAACTTATGAATAATTTTCTACAGTTTAACTTTTGCACGTAATACATATGATCACCATCCGTGGATAATTTTTCACCAAAATGCATTCGTGATAACTTTCCACCCTATGTAACAAGAGTTATCAATTCATTTCTAATGTATGTTAAGACAAAATCGTCTATATGTCTAAATATTCCCGTTTAACCAAATAATATTAAACAAAATAAGAATATGAAAATACATTAGGATGCAACACAAGACTTATGCTCAAAGATCTCTTAGAAAAACCTTAGGAAAACCTTTAGGATTGTAAAAATCATAAAAACATCTAAATCAAAACACCAAAATCCAAAGCTAAACGACTGTTAAGTCAAAAGCATCTAAAAAAGTTTAAATTAAACGTGTAAGCTTACTATACCCAAAAGGGTATTCAATTGAACTTATGAAAAAATGAAAAAGTGTCAAGACAACATTTTTGACAATTTTTTTTAAAAGCCTAAACCTAAAACATCAAGGAAAAGATAGCATGCTAAACGCCATTGCTCTAAAAAGGCAAAATCACAAAAAGTGTTTGCATCAGTCCAAATGATACCATGAGCTAAAATGTTACTTCATCCAATAATGAAGTTTCCATTCAACGCTTGATATCTTTAGAAGAAGAGCTTAATTCTTAAACGCCAACTTAATGGTAGGAAATGAAAAATACTTTATTGTTCTGAGCAAACATTGAATGACATTAAATACTCAACATTCAAAAACAACAAAAGTGATAAGAGATAAGACATATTTGTTGCATGCACAATTTACTCTATTATTTGCAAATAAACTACTCTACACACATCCACAAGTCTCAATTAAAATATCAAAAGTGGATGTCAGAGACAAAAGAGATATTCACGGAATGTTCTTTACTTGAAGCAGTGTCTAAAATAAAATACAACCTACTTGAAGTAAAGTACTGAAAAAGCAAGTCTGCTTTGACAAGTTGACTTTAACCAACGACTGTTATACACGAAAAAAGAGAAGAAATAAGAATCAAGGCCAAAAGCTTAATCTAACAAAAATTTATCCAATAGCCTTTAAATAAAAGATCACTCAAATGAAGAATCAAAAGGATAACATACAACAAAAATATTCATCCTTTGAGAAATATTCAAATGAAAAGCACAGAAAGAGATCAAGAAAAAGAAAATACTTGAGTAGAAAAATAGAAGAAGAGAAAAGAAGAAAAACAATACTCTCAAGCTTCACTATGATATTTGCTTACTGATTGTAAGAAAGAGAGAAAGAGAAAAGAGAGAAACACCTACGAGTGTTTATATTGCATTGTATTGTTATCACATCTTCTTTAGGATTGTAATAGTTTAAAGGACTTGTAAGCATTTGTTGGTTGCAATTTTAAAGAGAATTAAAATACTTGTTGAAATCAATTGAGTTAAGAAAATCTAGGCAAGGTTGCCTAGTACTAGGAGTAAAGTGAATGCTCATCCAATCTAGGGTAATAGTAGGTTATTTGCTGACTGAGAAGATCAGGAGTGGTGCGAATACTTAATTGTAATCTTGTTGAATGTAATAGTGCAACCCTTTACGGAGGAGACTGGACGCAGCTCAGTTGGAGCAAAACAGTATAAAAATATCTGTGCAATTTTCTCTTCTCTTGTCTAAATGTTTCTCTTATAAAACCTACAACTGTGTTTTTTATTTATAAATACATGAACTTTTCACACTAAACAATTATTCTTCAACCAAAGAAGTTCTTACAAACTCTTTAGTGTACATTCTAAATAACACGTTAAAAGCAACTATCATGGTTGCGAAATGTTTTTTTCATTAACACTATTTAACCCCCAGTTTGACAAAAAGAAAAAGCTCTTATATGTGTTCTAGTCTCAAACTCATACAAGTTCAAACAAAGACAATAAATAGGTAAAGATTTCAAACTTGATTAAAAACACATGCAAATATAAACAACTTAAAAATGCAGATATATAATGAAAGATGTCGATGTCAAAGCAAAATAAAATAAAATTTAAAATATTTTAACTAGAAGTAATATAGACATATAAGTACATTAAAATAAAATACAAATATATCGTAAAATGTAATATCCATATAAAATTATAATAAAATGAAGTTGAGGTAAAAAAATTTCAATAGAAGCATGAAATGTAAATATATATTGAAAGGTAACGCCATTTGGAATTAGAGCAAAATGATGTTGAACTTAAAAGCATTTTAAACAAAAATAACATGGTCGTATAAGCATAAATAATATTTCTTTTATACATACCAAAATTAATATATAAAAGAATAATTATTTTGAACTTTTTTAAATTTTATGCATTTAGCTCCTCATATTTGTCTATATCTATAAGAAAATTTTAGTTCCTCCAAAATACTTGTTGATGATCCACCATTGCATATAAGTAACTTAAAACAAAACACAAACACATGTTGTGAAAGTAATTCCCTAATCCCAATAGAAAACCAAAACAAAACAAAGTTAAGGTTAAACATTTTAAATAAAAGAACATACAAATATAAGCACCATCAAATAAAGATATATATCGAAACATACTTGGTCATATGGAATTAGAGCACAATGAAATTGAACTTAAAATATTTCAAACATAAATTAACATGGACATAAGTAGATTAAAATAAAACGTAGACAAAAAAAAGAGAGTTAAGGTTAAAGTTTTTAAACATCACTTATAAATATAGACACCATAAAATGCAAAAACATATTGAAAGATATCAATTATATGGAATCAAATAACAAAATGAAGTTCAAAATTTAAACAAAGTGAAGTTGAGGTCAAAATATTTGAAGAAAAAACATGTAAGTAGAGATTAAAATAAAATAAGTACATACAAATGTTTGAAAATTTAAAAAGCATACGGAATCAAAGCAAACACATAGAGAATCACAACCACGAAACAATTATCTTCAACAACAAAGACATTAACCAAACAAAAACTAAACCCGAAAGTTTGACCTTTTGCTGATCCTACGTCACAATATTCCTACCAAAAATGTCACACACTTTACTTTGAGAACCCAACACATTAACCAAACCACAACTCAAATCACAAATTAATTCTAACCTTTTAATTATACGATGTTCGTACGCACAAATATTCACCTTTTTTTTGTTTGTTGAAGAAAGAAATAACATTGAAATGTAATTCACAAATTGCATAATAGAAAATAAACAAAAAATTTGGAAGTAAGAACATAAGCATAAGAAACAGGAAACACTTTATCTTCAACAACCAAACACATTAACCAAACCAAAACCCGAATCACAAATTCTTACCTTTTAATTAAATGGTCCCGTACACACATATATTCACCCTGTTTTTGTCTAGTGAAAAAATAAATAACATTGAAATGTAATCCAAAAATTGCATAATAGAAAACAAAACAAAATTTTTGGGACTAATAACATAAGCATAAAAACATGAATATTTTGGGAGTGAGAAAACCTAGTAAAAAGAACAAACTCCAAATAAATAAAAAAACAGGGTTAACATCTCTCATGTGGTTTTCAACATGTAAAAATAAGAAAAACAGCACATCTTTCACGGAACAATGGCTGAAAAGAAAGAAACACAATGTAAAGAAGATGAAAACCTAGGAAAAAGGCTGGAAATCACGGAGAAGCTGGAGAAGAAGGATCAAATTCGTCACTTCCCTTCTTCCTTTCCACGGTTACAAAGAAGCACAAAACACCAATAACTGAAAAAGACAAAAAAAAAACACTGTATAAGCAATACACGCAAGAGCTTGGGAAAACAAAATTTGAAAATGACATAAAAACCACGCAAAAAGACAAGTGTCGTCATATAGTCATAGATATTTTGGAAAAGCAGAATTTGAAAAAAAAACCATATAAAAAGACTAGGTGTCACCGAAAGAGAAATATGTATTTTGGGAATTTCCATAATAGATTCTTTATTGTATATACTTTTTTTTTTTTTAATTTTTCATCACTGTATACTTAACTAACCATTCTACTCTTTCTAATATGTTATTACTTTATATATATTTGTTGAAATAACGATGAGTTAAAACTGTATGCATCATACAATAATTGTAAATTATTAAATTAATACTAGCACACGCGGAAATCAATAAAACATTTAGATCCACAAGAAGAGATTAAGAAAAAAACAATGAGCTGCGTAATTGAGCAAGAACATCGATCGCACATTAAATTTACTCACGCATCTATAGTTGTGTCTTCCTCGTGTCTTTATTTGTTTATAAGTTTTTTTTTGTTACCGTAGTTTGTGTTTGTCTTCTTTAACTTTTCACTCTCTCTTTCTTCAATGGCTTCCTTTTTTCTCACTTCCTCCTTTCCCTTTCTTCCCAAACCCAAAGACCCTTCTTCCCATGCCTTCCCTCACGCTCCCCACTTCGTTCTTCGAATGCCCTACCAACCTCAACACCTTCAAACTCCCGTTCTTTTGCCAAAAATTCAATCTTCGCGTCGTCAAATCATAGGTATCTGTCTAGTTATTTATGTACGTTTCTGTTTTTGTTTTTTTAATTTTGGATTGAGATCGTGGCCAGATCATGCTTGTATTATGGGATGCATTCAACATTCATTGCTTTGAATTTCGTTTTAGTGGTTTTTTCTATAATCCCATTTGAAGTGTATTGCTTGTTGCTTAACTTTAATGTTTTAACTTTTCAAAGTTACCACATTTTGACTGAAAGATATATTTTTAGGTGTCAAAACAAAATCTTGGTAAATTTTGAAGTAGAATTCTGTGAAACAATGGGCGTGTTGAAATGATCCTTTTTGAAAATAGGATTATAGTTTTTCTTTAAGGTTTTCAGAATATTACGATTCGGACGCAGATGATACAAATCATGATGAGTATAGTTTTTGCGTCTGAATTGTCAGATCACTCACGTATTGCATGAATTGCAATATCGAAGTGGGTTGCATTCTGGCACAGCGACAGTGCTGGTACGCTATTGTGTTGCTGGTTTCAATGCAATCTTGATTATTCATGAACTAAGATCTCCTAGTAAATTGTATGATTCCGGAACAGACTTTGTGCTTTTGTATGTCTTTTATATATTTGTGTGTGTGCCGTCTTATTCTTGATCATGAATATTACTATTCACAATACAATTCAAAATCACGATTCAAAAAAATAGGCTTTTCCATTAATGTTTAGTATCCCAACATAACTAACTACCTTGGTTAAAACCACTCAGTATAAGTTGCAGTTGGAATAGATTCATTCTTTTGAATCGTGTTTAAGTTTTGTGAAGCTTGTAAATCATCTGTAGTCAAAATAACCAGCAGAGGCATGGAACTGTGAAAGGTTGGCATGTAAAATAAGGTTTGTTACTTGTAATTATCTTATTTCCACCTGAAAGCCCAACATACAGGACCTGTTACAAGGATGGTTTTGGTAATTATTAGAGATCAGAAGCATTATAAACCTCAGTATCCTTTTTATCCTTTTATCCATCTTTATCTAAATATCAAGAAAATCGTGTAGCCTAGTTGAACATTCATCATTGTATTGAATATTGATTCTTAGTTTGAGTTGCTAGCCTACTCTAATAGTTTCTTTTCTTTTCCTCTTGTTTTTGAAGACATTGTGGCCAACTTGATAATTTTGAGCTGTCATATTTGTTTTCTCATCTGAAGAGCTTGAAAAGTTCATTTGTCCTTGCATCCTTCCTCTTATTATGGGTTTTTATCAATAGGTTTGGGTGCTTGACCTATTGACCTAACCCCATTGCTGTATATCCAAGTTATTTATTTTCAGACTTCTAGTTAGTTTGAATCATATCATGATGGGATGACCTATGAAATGAGATACATAATGTCCCCTCTGCTACAAAAAAGAAATGATTGGAATCATCCATGTGGGGAGGCATCTAAAGTAATTTGTATTTATTTGTGAGTTGAAAGTTTCTCAATCTATGTATGTAAATATGACAAAAGGGGTATTTATGTTGAAAAAGTTCACCCAATGATTCAAGGCTCATGTTTATTTGTTTCTTGCTTTTAGCTGGTCCTGGTTTCAATTTTACATTTATGATATGTGAGTGTGTATTGTGACTTGAATCTTGTGAACTTGTGATTTGGAAGCTACACCAGTTACCAAAGACTTGTGGGATAATTCGATTCTGAAAAGTGAAACTCCAGTCCTTGTTATATTCTATGCAAATTGGTGTGGACCATGCAGGATGGTTCACCGGATAATCGACGAGATTGCAGCAGAGTATGCTGGAAAAGTCAAGTGCTTCATAGTCAACACAGACACTGACATGGAAATTGCTGAAGACTATGACATTAAGGCTGTACCAGTGGTTTTAATGTTCAAAAATGGTCAAAAATGCGATTCTGTAATAGGTACCATGCCAAAGGAGTTTTATGTGGCTGCTATTGAGAGGGTGCTCAAGTCCTAATCATGGATCTTCGGGAGCAAAACTTTAAGTTGCTGAACTTTTTGTTCATTTTCAATTAAATTTTCTTGTAGTTTTTGGGACTATGCAGAATTGCCAGAGTTCATGTACATATTGTGTGGTTTGTTTTCCCATAACAGGTGCTGCCGTCTGAGACTGCTTTCATAATGAATGTGTCTACAATTTGATTTGATAAGTGTTGTTGAGTTAGAGAGAATATATTAGTTAAACCATATGTTTGACAATGCAATGTAAAAGGAGTGTGATTATGTGATGGAATCTGATGCATTCATTGTCATTGGTGATCTCAGATTCTAATCGCTTAATGAATAATATTAGCGACTGCTTTTGGTTCTGTGGGAAATTCATCTAGCACACAGAAAAAAAAAATTATAGATTAATTCAATATTATAATATTCCACATTGTATACATTTTTATACATACTATTATTTTATTATACGTTTTCTTAGAAAAAAAAAAGTTAAACGCAAGGTTGAAAGTTTTGAATAATTTCAATCTTTCACATTGACCAGAAGATTTATGCTTGTTGGACATATTCGGTATAACTAGCCAATGGTTTTGTGTAAAAACCAAAGAAATCTATTGGCAAGAAATAAAAGAGGCAGTCACATGAAGCAATTTATTAACATTGGCTTGAAATAACAAGGAACAACGAATAATATATACAAATGTACATGACATGAAGGAATACTATGCATATAGATAAATGTATCATATCAGATATTATAAGACGGGTCCCTATTAGTATTACTAATTCTCTTTGAAATAAGATAAAATGAAATAAAAAGAATAAAATAAAGATATGACTATTGTTTGTTGGTAAGGGCAGATTGGCGTTTGCATCAGTTTTATATTTCAGCTTGTTTCCTCATGTCGGAAATCTCCTTCATTCAGCAGGACTTTTACAAATCAGAGACAAACCTGATAAGAAATTATTGCGAATATGGATAATTACGTTTAATTATTAATATATATATATATATATATATATATATATATATATATATATATATATTATTTTTTGACGTTTACTATTTTTTAAAGACATCAAATTGACATCGAAATTGAAAATAGACGTCCAAAAACTTCAGTAAAGTGATAGTTTGATGTCTCTTAACTACGAGTATCATATCAAATTGTTGTCTAATTTTTTCTAAATATTTTTTTAATTTACAATTTACCAAAACTTAAATAAGAAAATATTCCTGCATAACTCAAAAAAAATTTAGCACACATTATATATCAAAACTAAAGCTATTAACATAAAATGTAAATACTAACATTAAAGCTATCAACACTAAAATTATTACAACAAAACTAAAACTTTCATAATAAAAAGTTTGTCCTAGATAGTTTTTAAGCAAAATACTAATGTTACCGTGGATCCTAACTTCTTTGTTCTATTAGATACACAGTTCACTTTTATCTTGTCTTTTTTATTGTGTCATTCATTATAGGTGATGGATTCTTGAACGGTTGAAAAAATAACACAACTTCAATATGTATGGATACTAATGTTTAAATTTTGATGTTATTTTTTGTAATATGTGAAAGGTATATATTATTACCTTAATCCAATCTTCTTTAATTTATGCTCAAACGATGATTTTTATCCAAGACATGACATAATAGCCACATGTCCATTAATCTAGTTGTTTGTTACACTAAACATGACAAAAAATAATCACATAAAAGTCATAAATTGACATTATTTTGGATGATGATATTTGGACCATCGTGACTCAACTTCAACTTGATGAAGATGCGGTGATGCTGACCTAGGGGCTAGAAGGCTTCAACAAGATCTTGGCCTTTCGTTCATTCCTGAAGAACCCTAAGGTACAAGTGAATAGGAAGCAATTGTTGGTGAATGACCTTAAGAGTAATGAAAGGCTTATCCACTACTTAATTGTGTGGTTGTTGTGTCCCCATGTTTTAAATCATGCTCAGTGTTTCGAAGCTGACCTGATGATCATTTATGGGATAGTCAATGAAATTAAGACTCATTGGGCAGGCCTCATCTACGACACCATGATGAAGGCTAAGAGGTATACACATTATCCTTTACCCTATGCTTTGTTGGTTACCAGAATTTATGAGTATAAAGGAGTAAATGTCTCAATTGAGGCATTCCAAAGCACTCATCCAGGCAACAAGATTGGCGGTTCTACCCTCCTCAAATGGGATTCGTCTTCCAAGGAAATACCTACATCCATCATGATGATGTGGGGAACCCAGAAGATGAAGATGACGACCAGGCGATGAATGATGTTCAAGATGAGGTGGGACCATCTACACCAGCATCAGTCAGTCACTCTTATTCCTTAGAGAGGTTGTCTAGGCAGTTATCTGATATGTCTCTTCTTCAAGCCTATAGGAATTACGGAAGTTTTCTCTCTTATTAGGGGGATTAGATGATAAGGTTCATGCTCTAGAGGGGTTAGTCCAACCTCTAGATATTGATGATAGTGATGAGTAGTAGTCACCCCTCATGCATTTCATTTGCATTTTGTATCTCTCTTATGTTATGTTTTCATTTATCTACTAAAATAAATTTGTCTTATTGCTTATCTTGTCCTGTTTATTTATGGCTTATATTCAGGGGGAGTTCTCAATTTTAGGGGGAGTATTTTTATATATACATAACTCTTTTTTATAATGATTAAAAAAAGGTGAGAAATATGATTAAAGGCTTAATTATATTTATCTCATGTCTACTAATCCCTCTTCCTTAAGTTATGTATGAGTTACAAATTAGTACATGTTAAAAAAAAGCTTTAAATCAAAGAATTTTTTATCATAAAAAAAAGGGGAGGGACCTTTGAGGTACGCATGACATTACCACTAGGCCAACTCAATTTTCCTGATAACATATTGATAACGGTTTAAAATATCGTTATCACAACCATGACTTAGAGTTTATCCTAGCGAGATTTGAGTCTGATGGGTATATCATTCCACCCATTATCAGGCTACTATCGGACCACCCATTAATATCTAGTCTCATGCTCGAGATATATATACCTCGACATGAGAGGAGTCTTGGAAGACCCACACCGCACCAATTTGGAGTATATATGTGGATATAAATCTCACTGTACAAGTCAATTTTATGGGGTGGAGTTATACTTAAAATCCACTTCTTTAAAGTGATATTTTATAAAAATTAATTTTTACTTAACTCTATATTTGATATGATTTTCTACGTATGAAAATTTTATAACTAAAGTTAATATATATATATATATATATATATATATATATATATATATATATATTTTGAGTTATACCTACAGATTTTGTAGACTACTAACTTGGATTTTGTAGCTACATATTTAATGTTTATTTCATCAGGTTTAAAATGATTAGATTTCCAACACATACAAGAAAAGGTTCTCACTCGACTAAGAAAAATAGAATTAGAGAATTCCAGCACGGTTGGGAGTGGGTTCTCACCTGACTAAGGAAAAGAGAACTAAAGAATTCTAACATTGTTGGGAGCGAATTCTCACTCGACTAAGAAAAGGAGAATTAGATCATTCTAGAAGTGTAAGTAGTAGACTCGTAACCTGACTAAAAAAAATACTACACTCAATGTATAACACTTCTCTTAGGATCATGCTTGTAACCTGACTAAAACATACTACACTAAATGTATATTAGTTCTCTTAGGAGCAGGTTTGTAACCTGACTAAAACATACTACACTCAATGTATACAAGTTCTCTTCGGAGTAGGTTTGTAACCTTACTAAAAAATACTACACTCAATGTATATCAGTTCTCTTGGGAGTAGGCCAGTAACCTGACTAAAAAATACTACTTCCAATGTATACCAATTCTCTTAGGAGTAGACTTGAAACTTGACTTAAAAATACTACACTCAATGTCTACAAGTTCTCTTGGGAGTAGGCTTTGAATAAAAAATACTACACTCAATGTATACCAGTTCTCCTAGAAGCAGGCTTGTAACCTAACTAAAAAATACTACACTTAATGTATACCAACTCTGATGGGATCAAGTTGTAACCTGACTAAACAATACTAAACATGAATGTTTTCTATCGTCAAACTCAGGTGATGGCTGCCTAGTATTTTATCCTCAGGAAACTCATTAAGGAAGGCTCAAATAAGATATATTACTATTACTTTACACTATCCATCTTTCAAATGAATAATGATCTAACTATATGAAGCATTAAGGACTCAAATTCTAACATTAAGGGCTCAAATCAGAGCACTTAAGGCTCATATTTAAGCAATAAAGATTCATATTTTACTTGCCTTAAATTCAACTTGAGATTTTCCATATCCATAAATCAAGGGCTCGAATCCAATCAACAAAGGCTCGAATATGAGAATTGAAGACTCATATATGAGCAATGAGGTTTTATATTTTACTTGTCTTGGATTCAACCTGATTTATGAGCTTCATATATTATTTTTAGTATATTTTCCATATCCCTAATGGAAAAATAATTGTTAAGGATTCAATAAAAGAGAAGGTAATGAAACTATATGCAGGTGTTTTATTGTAAATTTGTCTACTCCAAGTGATATTTGTCCTTTTTCATTTTATATTTGCTTGGATAATTTTGCACCCATACTTAATGTGTGAACTATAAGGAATTGAGTATTTTCATTATATTTGTAAATTTGTTTGAAGAATTTTGTTTTAAGGAATGATATGTATATCTTTTTCTAATCGAGTACTTGTAATTAAAAATGATTTTTTTTAAAATTCATTTGTCCACTACTAAATATATGTATAGTATTTTATTTATATTTTTTTATTCTTAAATCTCTGTGTATATGAAAGCTTAAAAAGTATATTTGCTAATGTTTCAGTAATAGACTGAGATCTTTAAATCAAAGCACAATAATATAGTAAGCTCTCTTGACTCAAAGCTAATGATTACCTTAAATCAAGATAGTTTCGTCCACTGTTGATGAGAGTTAATATTTTATTTATAAATAAAACAATTACAAATCATCTTTATTTTCCGTAAAATAAGAAAATATTTTTAGTTACAAAAATAATAAAAAAATACAAAAAGATAGATAATAAAGAAAATATCAAATTTCTCTTTTACAATAATATTTCTTAATGAAATCTAGCACACAACTATATACAGGTGTCCACATTTAATAATATATTTAATAATATGATATAACAGTTACTATAATACGAACGTCAAACTTACAGTCGTTACAAAATACCTATTAAATTTTTCGTTTAACATTGCAAGAGCTTCCTATACCACTACCGAACGTTCAACATATAACCGAACGATTATATTTACAGAAAACAAAGAGTGAACGTTCGGTTCACCAAAACTATAATTCCTATACGACCGAACGATCATCAACTATTCAGCAGGAGTCTCATCGTCCAGCTCCTGCTCCAACGTAAGTCCTTCCCCCTCTGCTCACATCCAACAAGGATGATCATTGCAATAGAAGACCGGACGGCAACATGGATAAAACATAAAATAAGGGTAAGCTACTATAATTCAATTAAGCATGCATTCGTACATGAAATAAAGATACAAATCATTACAGACCGATTGCTTTAGTATACAAGAGCCAACATAGATATCACACATAACTTGAATATCATGATTCATGTACGACTGACACTTGACTTAACCATCCGGATTGTATGAATACGTAGCTTGAGGTCGTTCGTGCACTTGGGTGGTGGAGTAACTGAAAAACCATCAACTGTCACCCGAGGTTAGTCTGTTATAACTCACCCCAAGAACCTAGGGGCTAGGATCTCCCGCCATTCTCACACAATGACTTATCCATCTCTACTTGAGAACTGGTAATCATCAGAATATCAAGATGAACTCCGTGAATTTCACTGTCCGTATTCATACTTTACCACAACATTATCCTTACACTAAGACATTCCTCCCCGGAATTCTCTTCCACATTAATTGAAACATAAACTTTTACTTGAATACTAATAATACTTCCCATACATAATAGATCATTACGGAAAATAAACAACCAGCATCAAGCCATAACATCAGCATTAAAAGATCAACAACCTTTCACATAAGAAGATCAAACGCTCAAATAACACCAACCTTAATTACCAACTAACGGAAAGGATCTAAATAACAGACGAATATAACCGAACGTTTATTTAATAGATATAACTTTAACATGAGCTGAACACAACTTAAGGATAGAACACTCTAATTAAATCCAATACTTAATATAGGACTGAACCATATTTAACTATCCTCAATACTCGAACGAACGGTATTTCAATATCCTCAAAGTAATGACGAACGCTATTCTACTATACTCAAAACAAGAACGAACGGTATTTCACTATCTGACAAAACCGAACGCTTAGAGCTTATATCGAACACTTATAACTACTGATCCTTAGTGTAAAACCGAACAATATTTTACTTATTTTACAAAACCGAACGCCTAGAGTTTCTACCGAACACTTATAATTACTCCTACAAACTATTCATCAAACCTAGTACTTTTAAGGAAACCGAACGTTAAGACTTTTTACCTGAAATACCCATAAACTTGTATCTGATCATAAACGAACGTAATTTAAGCCTGGTCTAAGTACGAAGTCTACTAATAATAATATATGAGCTATCACAAACTGAAATACCAAATCCAACAAGACTGATTATAAAAGTATATAACTATCAACACTTGATATATTAATCACTTCCTATAAAACGAACGACTACAACTGGTAAGGTCAAAATGCTAACTCTATTGATAGTTTATTCACTGACCATAACCGAACGGTTGAAACTAAACACCCAACTATTCTACGAAATTTTTCAGAATCCTTATCGACTTATACAAAACCATCAAAATCCAGAAATCATATAAGTCATACGCTCATATACAAATCATCAATCCATTCATTCCATACATACACAAAATCAACACATGCATAATTAAATTTAATAGCTTCCCTTACCTCTGAGCGTGAACGAACGTTCCTAGAGACAAAATACGGTTTGCCTGACTACAATTTCCTTCTACCCTCAACGCTCAACAACTCTTCAAACCAAAATCAAACAACAGACCAAAATGGTTCAGAATGAGACTATGAACTCATGCAACCAGAACTTGGTTTGCATGTGCCAGAGAACGAACGGCAAGGACAAGAATAACTTACCAGTTCAGAACTCGAAATCGATCGGTTCAAACTGAAGCTCTGGACACCGGAAGTGCTTCTACGGTGCCTAAACGATGATCGAAGAAGAGAAAAGGTGAGATTTGGTAGAGAGAAGGGAGAGCTTTTAGTGAGAAGGATGAGAAATGAGATTTTCAGAGTTTGGGGAAGAAGGTGCATGCAGAGAGTGTGACGTAAATTTTTCCAAAACTTAATTTTGCTTTCCACGTCAAACGAACGTCCGCTCATCTACCGACACCTGCATTCCACTATCTGATTTCCGGATCCCCCGCTTGACACCTGACATCCGTCATCTGAGTGTCGAACCCCCTCTTGACACGTGAATTCCATTAAAACGAATCCTGAGTGCGTTTTAAATGGACTCTGACAAAATCTCAATTGATCACAAGACCAACTTAGATCCAAGTTGTAGGTTCATAAACTTTTATATCAGACTTCTTATTTATATTCAATTATGGGACTGGGATCTGGACAAACAGGATCAAGATAGTAAAGTTAACATTAATACATTATTGTTTTAAAGACATCTTAAGTGTGTATGCAGATTGATACATTATTGTTTTCAATATGAAAGAAACTTGTATCCTATGAAAACAAACAAAACCCCCAAGATAGATTGAATAACAAACCTAAACAACTCCATAACCAGATTACAATTTAGTTTAAGCAATACAGTCCACCTTTTGGCTAGCTTAATATGGTGACAAACATATTTGTATAGGACTTTCGGAAAACATGGGACGTAAATGTATAACTAATATTTGTTGGGAATATCGGCAACCACATTTTCTATTGAGAAAGTTTAAACTGAAACCTTTTAACCCAAGGAGGAAATCTAGTATCTTTTGGACCAAAGATGCTTTAATTTTTGAAGTTTAATTTAGAGAAGAGAAAGGTAAAGGTTTTAAAAGGAGGGGGGAGTTTGTATAAAACTATGAAAGGAATGTTTTAAAATAAAATGAAAGGTTTTTGAAAATGTGAAGGGTAGTGACGTAATTTAGTGAAGAAGAGAAGAGAGGATAGAGGTGGCACGTGCGGATGAAATGGAAGATTCGGAAAGTTGAGGTGGGCGCCGAAATGGAAGGTTCGTGATACGTTCAGAGCCAATGAAAGGTCACCTGTGTCAGAGTGAGTGAGTGACTCAGTTGAGTTGACTGTAGAATTATACAGCCGAATTCAACAAAAACCAAACCTTTATTCTCTCCGAAACAATACAAACAGAGAAACCTCGGTTTCCGTTCCCCCAAAATTCCCTCTCTCCATCATAATGGAATCTCGCAAATTAGCCGCAATACTTTCCTCCCTCATCTCGCAGCTCCTCCTCTTGCTCCTCCACATTTTACCACGCAATTCCCCTCTCCCCAATTCCTCCCATTCACTTCTCCCTCTCCTTCTCTTCTCCCACCAACTCACCACCACCCTCTCCCTTTCCCTCTCTCGCAAACGCAAACGCAAACGCGATTCCCAAGATGCTAATCCCCTTTCGCTTACTCTCACTCGCACTCCCGACTCCTTCCGCAACTCCTTCATGATGACCTCCTCCACCTTCCAATGGCTCTCCGGCCTCCTCGAGCCCCTCCTCGACTGCCGTGACCCCGCCGAACTCTTCCCCCTCAACCTCTCCCCCGCCCTCCGCCTCGCCATCGGTCTCTCCCGCCTAGCCGCCGGCCTCGACTACCCTGACATCTCCGCCCGATTCGCTGTCTCCGTTCCTGTCTCCAAATTCTGCGTCAAGCAACTCTGCCGCGTCCTCTGCACCAACTTCCGCTTCTGGGTCTCCTTCCCCAACCCCTCCGACCTCCGCTCCGTCTCCCAATCCTTCCAATCCCTCTCCGGCCTCCCCAACTGCTGCGGCGTCGTTTTCTGCACCCGCTTCCAAGTAGTCAACGCCCACACCAACTCCCCCTCCCGCGTTGCCGCCCAGATTGTCGTCGATTCCTCCTTCCGGATTCTCACCATCGCCGCCGGCTTCCTCGGAGACAAAACCGATTCCCAAATCCTTAAATCCTCCACTCTCTTCAACGACATCGAACAGGGAACCCTCCTCAACGCACCATTTACCCAGTACCTCGTCGCCGATTCCCAATACCCTTTGCTCCCCTGGCTCATCGTTCCTTTCGCCCAACCCCTCCCTGGCACCGTCCAAGCCGATTTCAACGCTGCTCATGCAACCATGCGCCTCCCTGCGCTCCGAACCGCCGCCAGTTTGAGGAATTGGGGGGTCCTCAGTCGACCCGTTACCGAGGAGCTTAAGATGGCCGTCGCGTATATCGGTGCGTGTTCCATTCTTCATAATAGTTTGCTCATGAGGGAGGACTTTTCGGCTTTGGCGTCGGGGTTTGAGGACTCTTACAATGGCCCGTGTGATTCGCTGGAGGGTGAGGCTGTGTCGTCCAAGGCTTTGGCTCTGCGTGACACCCTGGCTAAGAAACTTCATGATTCGAGGAACTCTTGATTGATGAATTATGAACAACGGTGCTTCAGGGTGTATGCTATTTTTCAGGTTCCATCATTGTTATGGTGAACTCGGGAATGTGAATATATTACCTACCTCTTGAGCATTGGGGATTGTTTTGTTTTGTTACTTCAGAAATGGTTCTTTACTTCTGGATTGATCCGCGTCTACTCTATATCAGGCCGCTTCATTCATATGTTGATGTTATTCTTTTGGGATCAATTTAAATGAACATGTGTTGATATGGATAGTTTATATGTTGATGAGGAGTGAACTCGTTGAGTTTGTATTTTAGTTTGTGTTGCCCATGTGGGTGTTTCTGTCAAAAGCAATCATAGTGCACCCAATTTTGGTGTACATATGTGAATATATATCTCTCCTTTTGTGAGAGTAATTTTTTTAGATTTTGTTGGTCACATTAGCATCTATGCCAACTATTTCCTGTAAATGCAGTCCTGATTGATTGATTCATTGCTTTGCAACTGACCAGTTGATATATTGTCATGCTGCAAATCTTTTTTAGTTTCAATACACGAAAAGTGTTTTGCAGATTGCACAAGCAATTCATGGGAGTTGCAGTCATACAGGATTGGTGGTTGGAATGTAATATATGCAAAACTTGATCCCTGCTATTGTACAAATGACAGTTATAGATGACACCCGGATGAACAGAAGGAAAAAAAGCTACAATGTTATATGTGCTTTGACCAACAAAACTAGTGCACTAGTCCCTAATTGATAATTTGTTTTCAGGGGAACTAAAACTCAGGATCTCTTATTATGTTTTTGTCCTCTGATCATTTAAATCTCTTAGAGGTTGCAAAGATACGTAGTTGATTACTGTATTGATTCCTCGTTACAGTAGTAAATTTTGTATTTTGCTGTCTTGTATATAGTTGATGAGTTTCTTCAGTATGGCACTCCAGTTTTCTGACTATAATTATGAGATTGCAAAAGAGAAAAGTGGGTGATGTGAGAGTTTTGTACTAACACGCAGATAAGCTAAGTGCTGAAAGGTATGAAATTAAGGCTGTTTCTAAAAGGACTGCAAATGTTAAACCTGTGTAATGCCACGCTAAGTTTACTGTGGTTGTCACTGAGATGAAAAGGTGTAGATGAGGATCAGTGCAGAAATTATCAGTATACTAAACGTCACTGAATATTCTACATTTTCTGAATTCTATAATTCCCTAGGCTCTAGTTTTTTGACAGTCATTATTAGCTTCAGAGTAATGGCTTTTTTATCATATAGCATCTTTTTGCAGCAGCAAAGAGGGACATCACAGAAATAGTGTATTTGATAGCCTTCTGTGGATTTGAGCGGTACCTGAAGGGCCATTTTTATGACAACGTTAGAATGATAAAGTAAATGTAAAATTGAAACAGAATTATTTTATAAATAATACCTAGTAAAACATATAACAGATTAAGTGTGAGAATTTTCTTTATAAATTAAAAAGAAATTTTAAGGATGGAGAACGAATATTTTTCAAATTAAAAGTTAAAAAAAAATTATGTGTAATCATAATTATAAAAGTTACACACACGTGTGTATATATATATATATATATATATATATATATAAGCTAACTTGCATAACGCTTTTTTTTTTTCAGTTGGTACATTTTAGCAGTGTGTACCAGGTTTTAGTAGACAAAAATACCCTCATAATGGATTCTAAGTTTTAAGGTCATGGGTATTCAAATAATTTTCATTCTCAAAATTTAAAAAAAAAAACAAGAAACCCCAAACCCTTACTCATCTCCCTCGTTATTCTCAACTCTTTCTCTTTCGTCTCTTTCACTCCAATCTTTTCTCTGTCATCCCTACTGTAGCCCCAACTAAAAAAATCAGAAACACTCGCCTAACTCTAATTCACATTCCTCACTTATCCAATTTGTTTCTCTCTCATCTCCATATTCTCTCTCTCTCCCACATACAGCAACTTACAACACCGTAATTTGTTGCTCTTGCTCTATTCGTTCATTTTGTTTTTCACTTTAATAACAAAATAATTGATGTTGTTGATGTTGATTTTTCATTGGAGGGCTGTGTTATATCTTTTCCCTTCTGATTGTTATTAAATTTCGTTTTTAAATTTTAGAATTAGTACTTTATCTTCAGGGAGATTTGATATTTTGACTATTAAGTTGTCCGAAAATATTGTCCAGAAGAGAAAAACCCTTGTGTGGAAAGGGAATTCTGGAATGGGTAAGTCATTGTCCAAAAAATGAATTTCTGAAGTCAGCTCTTAAAAATAATTTCAAAAACATATTTTCTGCTGAAAACACTATTTCAGAATATACTTTTCACCTTCGTACATATAACCAACGTCAAAACACAGCAAAAAAATGAAGGTCCTGCACACTGTACTAAATGATTTAACAAGAAAAAATTATTGAAGAGAGTTATGAACATAGAAAATTGTTGTTGTCGACTCCCTCCCCTTATTTAAAGAGACCATTGTTCGTTCCCTTTCGAATGTTTCGTATTGATAAGTATATTTTCATTTCATTTTTGAAAAAAAAATAAAATATTCTAACAAAATTACACATCTTCTATATCTGAGCAAATTGCAGAATATTGAATAGTTTCCAAGAAGAACTGCACTGATATACCAACAAATTAAAAATAAACTAGAAATTAGTAAACTAGTCATAATGAACCTCTTAGCTCTCAGTTGGACCAGGAAATTACTTTCCAAAGTAAATCACGTCATGTAATTTATTTTAAACAATTCACATCTCCAACTTGTTTGGTCAATATAAACATGATGTTTTCATTCTGATTTATCATTTGTCGTATAAGTGAAATTAAGAAAAACAAAACACACTGAATTTTAAATTGGAATTTAAACTTAATAAATTTGTTACCATCACGCTCATAGTTTAACTTATACTCTTTTCATTTCTATGATTTTATCAAAATTGATATTAGGAAACTAAATGTTTTGCAACTATTATGGGTTCATGCTAACGTCTTTTTGTGGGGGTTTTTGTTTTTTTTTTCAGTTTTGAAATTATTGAAATTATTGTAGATTTTAGGTTTTTACAAATTTAATAACAATCAGAAGGGAAAAGATATAACACAACCCTCAATTAAAAATCAACATCAACATCATCAATTATTTTATTATTAAAGTAGAAAACAAATGAACGAACAGAGCAAGAGCAACAAATTGCGGTGTCGCGGGTTACTGTGTTTGGGAGAGAGAGTATGGAGATGAGAGAGAAACAAATTGGATAAGTGAGGAAGGTGGATTAGGGTTGGGCAAATGTTTCTGATTTTTTTAGTTGGGGCTACAGTAGGGATGATAGAGAAAAGATTGGAGTGGGAGAGAGAAAGAGAAAGGGTTGAGAAGAATGAGGGAGGTGAGTAAGGGTTTGGGGGTTTCTTGTTTTTTTTTTTTAGTTTTGAGAATGAAAATTATTCAAATACCCTTGACCTTAACTTAGAATCCATAATATATGAGGATATTTTTGTCTACTAAAACCCGGTACACATTGCTAAAATGTACCAACTGAAAAAAGAGTGTATGCAAGTTAGCAAACTCATATATATATATATATATATATATATATATATATATATATATATATATATATATATATATATATATATATATATATATATATATATATATATATATATATATATATATATTATTTGTTTAAAATATTTCAACTCTTCAAATTGAGAAAATCTCATACAATATAGATAAATCTATTCATGTTTGGTGTTGATTTACAAGATTGGGGTAAAAAAAAGTCCATAAGATATAAAACCTCATAGACTACTCTACGTGAACGAGTCTTAGGTCAAGATAGATAGGATTGGTCAAAATCAAGACAAGTAGATTGTTTGAGTTAGGTCTAAGTAAAGTTGTTCCTAGGTTTGCCTAAAGTTAATAGAGTCCATATCGTGCTAAGTTGAATTAAGCCTATATTGAAAATAGTTAAGTAGGATCCAAGTCGAATCAAGTTAAGTCTAGCCCATAAAAGGTTGAGTTGATTTGGACTCGTGTAGGGTTGAGTCGGGTTGGACTTGCTTTAGGCAAGGCAAGCTGTACACACCTCATACCGACTTAAGTAGGTCCCACTTGAGCCTAGTTGAATCAAGTTGGATCCATGTTAGGGTCAATTAAGCTAGGCCCATATCAAGCTAAATAGAGTCAAACCCACATTACATTAGGTCAAGTTAAGCTCACACTGAACCCATATTAGGTCGAGTCAAGTTAGGGCCCCATTGGGTTTTGTTGAATCATCTATACCTGATAGTTGACTTGGGTCTACCCTCTCAATTGAGTCAAGCACACCTTAAGCTAAGTCAAGTCAAGCCCACAACGAGTTAAGGCAAGTCGGGTTCGCGTCAGGTTAAGTCAAGTTAAATCAAGTCAAACCCATGTTAGACAAAGTAGAGTTGGATCATCCTTACCTATGATTACGTAAAGTTGGACCCACCTCATACCAAGACCACCTCAGGCAAAGTCAAGTTAGGCTCACCTTAGGCCAAGTCGAGTTAGGCCCTCCTTTACCTGAGTTAGGCAAACCTATATTGTGATGGTGTTAGAGTTATGTTTTTCTAAATAATGAACGTTCTTTTACTTACATGTGGCATCCTAAATTGGAATGTTACAATGAATGAACTAAAGTTTTTCTCGGGATTGCAAATCAAGCAAGAAGCTGCTTAAGAAGTTCAAATTGGAAGAAGCAAAGGAGATGAAGACTCCAATGCATCCAACAACTAGCCTAGGGCTAGACGAGAGCTCTTAAAAAGTGGATAACACCATCTATCGTCAGATGATAGGTTCACTTCTATATCTTACAACATCTAAGCCTGATATTATATTTAGTGTTTGTTTGTGTGCTAAATTTCAATCAGATCCTAGAGAAACTCACTTAATTGTTGTTAAACGCATATTTCATTATCTCATTGGAACATCTAATCTTGATCTTTACTTTAAAGGAAGATAAATGTATATACTGCAGGGATATTGTGATGCAGATTATGTTGAAGAAAAAGTTGAAAGAAAAAGTACAAGTGGATGTTGTTACTTCAGAGGAGGAAACCTTGTCTCCTGGACAAGTAAGAAGCAATAAAAAATTGTTCTTTCCATAGCCGAAGTAGAGTACATATCAGCGGCTAGTTGTTACTTACAACTTCTTTGGGTCAAGAGTCGCTAGAAGACTATGGCCTCTATGAGAGAAAAATTCCTATATTTTATGATAATAATGTTGCTATTTGTTTATCTAAAAATCCTATTATGCATTTGAGCGTTAAACATATTGAAATAAAACATCACTTCATTTGTGATTATGTCCAAAAATAAATTATTGATTTACAATATATAAAAACTAAAGATCAGTTTGCTGATATTTTCACAAAACTATTAGTTGAAAAATAATTTGAATATTTGAAAAAATCTTTTTGGGCATGAAACATATTGAGTGAATGGTATATTTCAATGCAACTAATGCTCACACATTGCATCTAGTTCAAAACATCATAAGACATATCGTCTAGAGATGTCATAATCAGTTGTATGGTATAAGAAACATTGTCTAAAAACACCTCATATTTGCATGCATAATTGTGTTTAGTATTGAGCCCAACTACTTGACCCTTTTGAGGACCATCTAGGTTAAAGAAGGTTTCAAACCTCTGTCACCTTATCTAACCATACAAAATGCATTAATTATTTCCCAAAAACCATCATTACTCTAAAAAAGTAACCCCCCTTTTTCACTCTATAAATTTAAAGCCAGCATTTTAACTCTTTCATATCTTTTTTCCAAAAACTCCTAGATTTCTCATAATCTCTTAAGCCTTATGTTATCCCTCTCTTTCTCACTCTCAAAACACTCACTCTAAAAAACCCTAAAATCCTCAAACACTCTTACAAAAACCTTGTAACCTTTTTTCCCATGTCTTTGTGGATGATATCTTCATCGTAAGAAAACAAGATCAATCACCACCTATCTCTGGACAATAATCATCGTGCTTAATGATAATATGTCTGAACAATCAACTAGCATCTTACACTTATCAATTGATATCTTGGAAATCATTTCTTTTAACTATTACTGAGTTGCATTGCTTAATGAGTATGACTTACGTTGGTGTGGTGAAGTTTGGAAGATGACATACGATTATAGAGATGGTTGGTATTGGCACGAATTTCCTTTGATGGACCAGTTGTGTAGAGCTAATGGGTTGATCATGATTCCTTTTAAGGAATTGTATTGTTTGTTATGGTGTTGCTTGTTATAGTCTTATTATGTATTAATGTTATTTGTTGTGTGATGTAGACTTAATGGCTGGGATATAAATGTTGTATTAGTGTTTTTATGTTTATTCGATTAACTCACTCATATTTGTTTTTGTATGTATAATGTTTGTGTTGTACAGGAACATATGCATATATTATAGGTTTTGAGTAGACAGATATTATAGGTTTTGAGTAGACAGATATTATAGGTTTTGAGTAGACGCTTGCTAGAGGAGAAATGTTATCTCAAATTTCATATGAATTGTATTTTTCGTTGAGAAGGATTTTAAGAATTTATTTATTAGATACAATTGAATCTCAATAATTGGTTTTATACATATTAATTAACATTTGGAATTTATAAAATTTGGAATTTATTGATTGTATTTAGTTTATGTTTTTAGGATTTGGTTAATGTTGTAAAAAGTTTTTAGGCTTAATACCTTATTTTGTCCCCAGTTTCGCTCGAAAATGCAAATTAGTCCCCCCTTTAAAAAGTGCGTCAATTACGTCCTCACTTAATAAAATTTGCATCAATGAAATCCCTTCCGTTAAATCCGTACAAACGGCGTTAACTGTTTTATTAAGTAGAAGAGAAAAATAGTTAACGTCGTTTGTATGGATTTAACGGGAGGGATTTCATTGATGCAAATTTTATTAAGTGAGGACGTAATTGACACACTTTTTAAAGGATGGACTAATTTGACATTTTCGAGCAAAACTGGAGACAAAAGAGGGTATTAAGCCAAGTTTTTAAGTTTAAGGCTTTTCAGTGACTCTCCGAATTTAAGTGTTACACACATCTAACAAGTTTATATCACAATTGTCTACTCGTCATAACTCAAATAGTTTTTTTACTATAATTAGTTAATATTTATATTTATTGAAATATATTTAATCTTACTAAAATTAGTTAATCTTCAAATATATTTAATTTTTAAAATTTTTCTCTCATATATTTAATTTTTAAAATTTTTCTTTCAAATATATTTAACTTTTAAAATTTTTCTTTCAAATATATTTAATTTTAAAATTTTTTTCTTTCAAATATATTTAATTGTCAAAAACTTTCTTTCAAATATATTTAAGTTTTAAAAATTTTCTGTCAAATATATTTAATTTTTAAAAATTTTCTGTCAAATATATTTAATTTTTAAAATTTTTCTCTCAAATATATTTAATTTTAAAAATTTTTCTTTCAAATATATTTAATTTTTAAAATTTTTCTTTCAAATATATTTAATTTTAAATTTTTTTTCTTTCAAATATATTTAATTTTCAAAAATATTCTTCAAATATATTTCATTTTAAAAATTTTCTCTCAAATATATTTATTTTTTAAAAATTTTGCTTTCAAATATATTTAATTTTTAAAATTTTTCTTTCAAATACATTTAATTTTCAAAATTTAAAAGAAAAATTCTTTCAAATATATTAAGTGACCCTACCCTTTCTTTTACTCATCCATTCGTAACCTCGTATAACGAAATAAAAGTGAATAGTAATACTTAAAAGCCGCACGAAAATTAAGAATAAAAACTCCTTTTAACAAAAAAAAATTAAATATGGATAACTATGCCAAAAAGAAGTATTTTAAGCACGCCCGGTGGGACTCGAACCCACAATCGCCTGATTAGAAGTCAGGCGCCTTATCCATTAGGCCACAGGCGCTACTTAAATAAAATATTCTTTATAGAGTAATCATCCAATAGAAAACTGTTGACAATCATATCAATTTATTGAAGAAGGAGGTCATGGTTGCCGATTAAAAGGAAAACTAAGTTAAAAAGGTATAATATTGGTTTAATTGCTTCCTTTGTCCCCAGTTTGATTGAATTGTGTCAAATTCATCCTCATTTTTAAAAAAGTTTCATTGTCGTCCTCACGTGGTGTAAAAGTTTCATTGTCGTCCTCACGTGGTGTAAAAGTGTCAATTGAATCCAAACATAGAAAAAATTTGTGTCAAAATAGTCATTTTTCCTATATCTCTGTGTCTTCCTTTCATACAATCAAGTACAGATATTCATTTTACCTTATCCAATTTAAGGCTTTTCATAGCTCCAGAGAAGTGACATATGAAAGGAAGACACAGATATATAGGAAAAATGACTACTTTGACACAAATTTTTTCTATGTTTGGATTCAATTGACACTTTTATACCACGTGAGGACGACAATGAAACTTTTTTAAAAATGAGGATGAATTTGACACAATTCAACCAAACTGGGGACAAAGGAAGCAATTAAACCTATAATATTTAAGCACGGGATTTGTAGCCTTTGAGCTTGATGTAACCAAAGTTGAAGATGGAGTTATTGCTTGAAATAATGGAGATTGAGTTGTTGCTAATTAAACCAAAGATAGAGTTATTCTCGAAAAGATTGAGATGGAGGTTGAATTATCAAATTACATGTTATAAAGAAATTGTTTCATGGACATGTATTTATTCATAACAAACGACTGAGTTATTGACAACTGTAATGTAAATTCAACTTGTTAACATGTTAATTGTAAATAAGCCTTGAAACACATGTTTATAAATATGTAAATATTTGTAATAAAAAATGGAAAATTTCTAATAAATTTTATTCATATATTTCCTACCAATTACTTAAACTTATAAATTCTTTCATATATATTTTTTATAATTATTTTTTGGTTATCTTTTAAAATGAGGTTAGCTCTAGAGATGAGAAGAAGCCTAAATAACCTAAAATACTATGTTGAAAAATTTCACAAATTGTTATATTATTAAACGCTAAAAGGGTCGTCTAATGATTTTACAAAATGATTAACAATAATTTTTTTTACAACAGCCAATAGATGCAATGTGTGAATCATAGATAAAGATAATGAACACTTTAATTTTTATACTAACTCATCCCTGATCTAGGGTATGTCCAATTTTTCAATTCAAGTTGATTAGGATTTCACTAAATAAAATAAGTGTTTATAAGTTGTTTTTGTTAATTCTACCTCACGTAATGTTTAATAATGTGTACACAATGTCTTTTTAGTTTAAGTACACAAAGTCTCTTTAGCCATACGGAATTTTACAATAGTTATTAAATGTTGTCTCTCCTAATTTTGGAGTTAAACTACTATAGTTTAACTAAGCAATAGTTACTAAATGTTGTATTTATGAAAAGTTTTTGAAACACTATTTAAATCATCATTTCTCGTGTTTCCTTCTATTTCAGTTGCTATTGTTGTTAACTTCAAGGGTTAGTTCCTCGTCGGACTTAAGAAAACAACCTTAATAAGTGATGGAAAATGAAGGATATGTAGTAAATCGTCCTCCCTTGTTCAAGGGGGAAATGTTTGACTACTAGAAGCAACTGATGATTGATTTCCTTGAGTCCTTGATGAATGCATGTTTATGCCGTGATTTAGCCTTTAATATTGAATTCTTGATTGATTTTTGTACTTTAAAAGAATATATTTTCATGAAGATTTGTTATAATTGGATTTATTTAGCATGAGATACAAAAACATGTTAAAAATAGCTTTTTAGTTGCATAAATGTTCTTTGGATATTTTGAGGTGTGTTAGTACAACTATAACTTGAGTTCATTAAAATGTTGAAATAAATTTGTTAAATTTTCATGACAACTTAAAGATAAATCTAAAAATACAAATAATAAAAACCACAAGAAGTCAAGCCAAGTATAGCATGAAAAAGTGAAGAAATTTGGCTAAGTGAAGAAGAGAGAACAGACAACAAAAATTGGATCTTGAGATTTTCTCTATTTTTTTTCTACAAAAAATGGCTTTAATAATTGATAAATATTTATGATAAAGGATAATTTGGGGAAAATATATCATAAGAAATTTTATTTGATATTCTTAAATAATTATCTTATTTAAATATATCTGTAAATATCAAAAGATAATATTTGTCAAATGTTTTTAAATCTAGCAAAGATCTTCTCAAATATTTGTAGATCTCCATAATAATCAAATATATTTTGAAGATATTGGATTATTTAGAAGATAATTGGAGGAAATTACATTATCAAAAAGAAGATTATAAAAACAGAAAAGCCCAAAACAGAACCCAATCTAATTCCTATATAAAGAGACTTAGGAAAACACATTAGGGGAGCTGAGGAGTCCTTTGGGGGTTCAAATTTTGTCTTCTCTATTCTCTCACGTTCTCCCCCCTATCTTGTTATATTTTCATGTTATTTTTGTATTCCATGGAGTGTTGCGAATAATTGAATGGATTGTTGAGAATGTACTTTGATTAAAGGTGACAACTTTAACAACAATTAATCAAGAATGTATTTTGGTTAATTATCTTTTTACTTAAGAGGGAAACGAATAGACATGATTAAGCACAGTAATATTTAACTGAGAATGTACTTTGATTAAATTTACTATGATTAATCTTCAAAGTTTTTGTTTTTAATTGTTTAACAAGAATTTATCAAGAATTAAATTTACTATGATTAATCTTCAAAGTTTTTGTTTTTAATTGACAATGCATTTTGGTTAATAATGAGAATGACAACAAATTAATTGAGAATTTACTTTGATTAATTTGAAAATATAAGACAATAATTAATTGAGCTATAATATGTAGATAACCAATGATGAATCATATTTTGAAAACGTAGTAAATCAACCTATTGTTTTTATCTTTTTAAATCCTTTTATAATTTTATTTCTTTTTATCTTTTTTATTTTATTCTCTAATCTTTTATTGATCTTTATCTTTTTATTATTTTCGTTTTACTAACCCTTTTGTATGATTTTTATAAGAACTAATTTGTTATGAATCAATTCTATGTTCGTTAGGAGACAACATACGATTGAATTTATCCTTTCTATTTTGTTGGCTACTATTTTAGCAATATTGAAATTGTTATAGTTTAATAATATTAATTTGATCGTGTCAACGACAACATTATCAACGAGACTATAAATACATTAATTTGAATAGTATAACAAAAATATATTAGATGAGTCATTCCATACGTTGATTACATAAGTTTAGGAATACTTTGATTAGACGAGTTGTCGATGAATATATTAGACCAGTCTAGCAATACACATTAGACAAGTCATTCATATATTGATTAGAAGAGTTTAACAATATACATTAGACAATTTTTTTCATACATAAATTACACAAGTCTATTAATACACATTAGATGAGTATGTTTATTCACACTATTATATTAATATTCCAATTTATATTAGATGAGTATGTTCATACAATAATTAGACAAGTTTAACAATACACATTAAACGAGTCTATGCACTAATTAGACAAGTATTTTATGCATAAAACATAAAACAATTAATTCCATGCATTAATAAGATGAGTATAAGAATACACATTATGTGAGTCTATCCACACACTGATTAAACGAGTCTTGCAATGCACATTAGATGTGTTTGTTCATTCATTGTTTAAATGAGTCTAGCAATATATATTAAATGGTTTTGTTCATACATATATTATATGAGTCTATTAATACACATTAGACAACTTTATTCATTCTTTGATTAGACATGTCTTGCAATATATATTAGACGAGTTTGTCCATACACATTATACTAATGTAACAATATGTAAGGAGGGACAACACACACACATACACATAGATCTCCACACAGGTAAGATATTGTCCCCTTTGGGCTAAACCCTCACGGATTTGCTTTTGGTACCACTAAAAAAGGCCTCTTACCAATGGAGGTATCTTATGTGTATATAAACTCATCTTCATCTCTTATTTTATCTGATGTGGGACTTTGTTTGTACCCAACATCCTCCCTCAAACAAAGGACTATGGCTCTACTTTCTCATTTCTATCCAATGTGGGACTTGGACTCACACTTGAATTCCCAACAATCTCCCCGTCAAGGGACTATACTCGTCTGAGCCGGTCACTAAGACAAACCATCGGCTCTGATACCACTGTTGGGTCTTTCGAGGAGGAGGTTCCCTGTGGGTTACACACACCAATAACATCTGAGCCAACTATATAAGGGATCGACACCACTCTTTACCCAAAACCTTAAGGCAATGGGTTAATAAGTCTTTCATCTTTATATACTGCTCTACTTTCTCATTTCTATCCAATGTGGGACTTAGACTCACACTTGGATTTCCAACACACTACACATTAAGTCAATATATCCATAAACTGATTTATATTTATAATGAATATACTCAACATATTTTTGTATAGTTTACTCTTTATATTTTAGAGAATTTACTCTACCATTTTTCACATATTATATTCTTTTGTATTTTTATAGGTTTAAACCCTCATTTGGTCCTCGTATTTGTGTGTCAATCTCAAGTGGGTCATCACTTTTTTTCGGTCTCAATCGGGTCCATAAACTTGTAAAAATGAGCCAATTAAGCCCTCTCCGTTAAGTTTTCATTGACGCCATTTAATTGTGATGACGTGGTCCGCACATTATATGCTGATGTATAAATATTATATTAGGTGGAATTTGCTATTTAAATAAAAAGTGTTTAACATGGCACAAATGTAATTATTTCCTCCCTTCTCCTTTTTCTCTTCACTGTTGAGAGAAAAGCTCTATAGTTCCTCCGTCAACGATCGTCACCAGCGCCATCGGTCGCCGCCAAGCTCGCGGCCGGTCACAACTGTATCGTTTTGAAAGACGTTATACCAGGGACGCGGAGGAGACCTGAGGAAGAAAGGGAAGGGTTGGTGAGGCACGCGTGGGGGATCGACGCATTCGGCGAGGGCGACAGGGACCTCGGCGCGTAAGCCATCGAGCTCCTTTTTCTTGGTGCTGAGGAAAGCCCAAAAGCGGAAGGGTTGGCGGTTGTTGAGTCAATGAAAGGTGTTGATCAAAGTAATTTGAAACGAAACGGTAGTGGTTTTGGTTCATCATCCGGAGCAAATCTCAGGCCCCCAAATCGATTGAATATTGTTGTGCCTGTTAGTCAATTGGGTGTTGCTGAGAATCAGAAACCCTATGGTATACCACCCTCAAACCCTAATACGAATATTTCACCTTCTTCAGCCTATCCTCAGTTTTTTTGCCTCCCAATCCCATTCCAATTCGGTTTCTCAGCGTTTGGGTTCTCCCAATTTGAGTTCTGTTTCATACCATTCTAGGTCTCTGTCTCAGCCTTCTGAATTTGTTTAGTGTATACATGAATTTGGACAACATTGATACTCTGAATTTTTCTGGCCAAATTACACATTTGTCAACACCCAATTAATTCTTTTAATTTGTTAGTTTGAGCAGTGAATGGGCTTCATTTGTGGTTGATAGGATTTTTGAGATGGGTGCTATAAGTTTTGGTATTAATGTCTTGCTTTCTAATGCTTATGCTGCTGCTGGGAGATGGGAGGAGGCGGCGAGAGCGAGAAAAATGCTGAGGGATAAGGGAATAAAGAAAGAAACTGGTTTGAGTTGGGTGGAGGAGGGTAACAGGGTTCATACATTTGCTGCTGGGGATAGGTCTCATGGGAAGACCAAGGAAATTTATGAGAAGTTGGAGGAGCTGGGAGAGAAAATTGTGAAAGCTGGGTATGTTGCAGACACGTCTTTCATGTTAAAAGAAGTGGACGAAGATGACAAGAGTCAAATTATAAGGTATCATAGTGAAAGGTTGGCCATAGCGTTTGGACTTATTACTTTTCCTCAGGAGCGACCTATCAGAGTGGTGAAGAACTTGCGTGTTTGTGGTGATTGCCACACTGCCATCAAGTTTGTGGTGACCGGCAGCGAGCTTGGCGGCGGCAAGTTTGGTCCCTTTAAATATAGTTCTCCACGTGGAATGGTTGATTATACAACAGAAAACTCATTTAATTTAATACACATTGCCACCTCAACTAAAAAAAATTACAGCTCAGTAGACGGCGTCAATGAAAACTTAACGGAGAGGGCTTAATTGGCTCATTTTTACAAGTTTATGGACCCGATTGAGACGGAAAAAAAGAAACGATGACCCACTTGAGATTGACAAATGAGAATTTAAACCTATTTTTATATTTTTATACATATATCAACTTTCTAAACTTATAAATAATTTTTTATATTAATTTTGTTCAAAATTTAATTATAAACTGAAAAATATTATTATTATTTTATAAATGTCTAAATATCTTTTAATATAATATATATTTACTAAAAAAAAATACACAAGAAACATCAAAGTAAACACAGATTTAAAATTAGTTTTGAAAAAAATAATATTCTGCGTTCGTTGGTATCTCCTTTCGCTTCTCATTGACTAGCCACTACAAAATGGCTCGCCAATTCCGAGATCCATTCTCTTCCACGTTGTTCCCTTGTTTCTGTTTTCCTCTGCAACTGAATTGGACGTTAGCTTCAACTTTGTTTATAATAAATATTAATGAACTAGGAAAATCAAATTATAATCAATTTAATTTTTTAATATTTCAAATTCTTCAATGGTTTAATCCTCTAAATGCAATCTTATAATTTTAAAATATAATTTATTATTTACATGAAAAAATGGAATTAGATTTTAATAGAAACATATGTACAAACCTATTTATAATTAAAGAAAAACATGTTTAGTGGTTTCTAATGCCCTAAGAAAGCAAAAATATTCATCTTCACTTTCACTCTTTTTGCTGCCACTGAAGTAAATATCCAAGAATAAAAAAACCCACTCACCCACCCAAACCAAAACCCTCTACTACTCTATCTCATTCTTCAATAATCACGCGCTAATCATCTTCGGGATTCATCCTTTATTTGCTACCTAATCAGGATTGGGACTCCGGATTCTTGTTCGTGTGGCATCCGATTTGATTTCCCATCAACAACGTTTTAATTATTCTGCAATTACTGTCAATAATTATTGGTATCTTTCTTATTTGCATATTTTTGTCACCCTTCATTCTTTTTTCAATGAAATAAAAATATGTGTACCATAGACAGCACCGTTGTGGGATTTTGTGTTTGGGTTCCGGTTTTTATCTTACCAGAGCTCAAATTCTGTTCCGAATATTTTTTTTATTAGAAGAAATTTCCCTCTGTAATAAACCATTTGGAAGGGTATTCATGCTACCCGTTCCAGTATGTGTTTTTCTCTAATAGATTTCTGTGCTTTGAATTTTGTTTTTGCAGACCTAGGTTCAGGAATCAAATTTCTCTTTGGGCGGTTGAGGACTTTCCTTTTATAGGGGTAAGTGTTAGAAATTGCATAAAGTTTGTTTATTCTCAGTTGGCTGTTGGTGTTAAAATGTCAATGGAATTGGAAGGGAGTCTTGGTTCAATACATGCTGTAGTAATAGTTGAGTTTATGATTATTGATTGTGGGGTTTTGTTGATTTCATTTTCAATCGTTCAGTGGGGATACACTTTTATGATACTGTGATGGTGAACTAGGCTTTGTTTTGTAATTGTGATTCCTGGATGCGTATAAAATGGGGCGATGAATTGAAATCATTGTGTATATTGTATTTTTTATTTTCGAAAATGTTTCAGAACCTTTAATTTGGTAGGGATTTTTATTTCAAGAATCATGTTAGTTCTTAGTTTGATATTCTTCACCCATGTTTTGCACTGTGCAATCTCTGAATAGGGATACCTTGCATTGGACTCTCTTTGACAACCAGGCAGTTATGCTTCTTGCTCTAGCAGTTTAATCATTGTTTAGAAACCAGCGTTGATACTTAATAGTTCCTAGAATTGATTCTCTTAAGTCCTATCCTGTTTCTGGTTGAAGGGAAATAATCTGTTTTTATCCTAGTCCTGTGGGTCTTGTTCTCATAACCGCGGTTGCGTTCAGTGCCCCTATTTTTGGGTCATATGGCTAGATCATTCAAGCCTATATAGCATTACCTTATCAATGTGTTGCAACAAGATGTTTCAGGGATTTTTTTTGCTGAATGATCTCTTCACTCCATTATGCGTGCAGGAACATCTGAATTCCTAGTCATTGATGGCTACCCCTAGTAAATCAACACAAATAACATCTTCTGACACTTTTGAACAGAAGGGTAAGACTATGAGTGAGTCAAATGCAGCCATTCTTCAATGTCCTTTAAACCAGCAACTCCATAGCTCCTTAGATGGCCCAGTAGCAATCCTTTGGGATATTGAGAATTGTCCTGTTCCAAGTGATGTACGGCCTGAAGATGTAGCAGGTAATATAAGAATGGCTTTACGGGTGCACCCAGTAATTAAAGGAGCTGTTATGCTGTTTTCTGCTTATGGGGATTTCAATTCTTTCCCTAGGCGACTTAGAGAGGGCTGTCAGAGAACTGGTGTTAAACTTATTGATGTTCCAAATGGGAGAAAAGATGCTGCTGATAAAGCTATCTTGGTCGATATGTTCTTATTTGCTCTTGACAACCCTCCACCATCCTCTATTATGCTTATATCTGGAGATGTTGATTTTGCACCAGCACTTCACATCCTTGGTCAGCGAGGATATACTGTTATTCTTGTCATCCCTGCTGGGGTGGGTGTTTCGTCTGCCCTATGCAATGCTGGTAAATTTGTCTGGGACTGGCCTAGTGTGGCACGCGGGGAAGGCTTTGTGCCTCCCTCAAAGGCTTTAGTGCCACCCCGTGGAGGTCCAATTGAGCTTGCTGGATATCTGATGGGGTGCCAAATCAATGACAATTCTGAAGTATTAAATGAAGAAGAAGCAATAGTTTATAGAGGTATGTCACAGAACTATTACAACTCAAGGGAATTTTCATTAGTGTCACAATCACTGTCTGAATACAACTGTGGCACATCGAACATGACATGCTTGCCGACAACTATGAGATCACACAGCCTTCCATCTGTATTCAATGATGTTCAAGGAGGGTCTATGATGCCTTCTGGTGATCAAAATGAATGCCAGTTATGGGTACAACCTGGGGATTTAAATGGCCTCAAGGGGCAGCTGGTAAGATTGATTGAACATTTTGGAGGATGCCTGCCTCTCGCCCGAGTTCCGGCAGAGTACCAGAAAATTTATGGGAGACCTCTTTATGTTGCTGAATATGGGGCAATAAAGTTGGTCAATCTTTTCAAGAAGATGGGCGATGCCTTGGCTGTGGAAGGGAAGGGGCATCGGAAATTTGTGTATCTCAGAAACTGGAAGGCAGGCCCAAGTGCTCCCCCTCTCTCTCTGGCAAAGAAAGACAAGAAGGGAAAGGGAACCCAGGAAGAGAATGTGAATGTTGTCACTGGTGGGTGCTCTTCAGATGAGTTTTCAGATGAAGAAAGAGTAGTCATAGAAGAACATGACGAAAGAAGTTGCACAGGCAAGGGCAATCAGGAGAGTGCAGCAAAATGTGAAGTCGATGACTGTGTTATTGAGCACTTCAAGTATGAGCTGCAAGAGATTCTAGTAAGCTATTCTTGTCGAATATTCCTTGGTTGTTTTGAGGCTATATACCAGCAGCGATACAAGAAACAGCTGGAATATCAGAGATTTGGTGTGGACAAGTTGGAGGATTTGTTTGAGAAAGTGAGTGATGTGGTGGTATTGCATGAGGAACCAGTAAGCAGGAAGAAGTTCCTGGCTGCTGTGGGTGGTTAGAAAACTTGGCAACGAATTGCTATTCGCATTAACCGTTCTGATGTTTTAATCTTATGCTGAGAAATTAGTTTTCTCTTTAGCAACCTCAGCCTTTTCAGGTCATTTATTCCTTAGAAGACTTGTAAAAATGATATGCTGGACATATGTGTTTTTTTTATAGTCACTGTCCTGCATGTATCTGAAACTTTCCCCTCGAATTGGTGTTTATTTTCAGTCTCTGAAACCGATTAGCTACTTGTAGGAATCGGGAGACGTGTACAAGTAATAGCTTTTGTACTTGTATCTTGTATCGTATTTCAATATACAATTCTTCCATGTTGATTTATTTTTATACTGATTACTGGTTGAACATCATACCTTTTTATGCTTCCTGTACCTTGAAGTTTCAGTGGGAATCATTACTGAATATCGTAATAAAACTTGTGTACTCGTTCTTTTAATATCAATGTTACGGATATGCTTCTACAAATGTCAGAAGGCATTACAAAAATTGTGGCATGGGTGACCTGACTGGTAGCATAGGGAGAATCGTAGTCAAGAAAGATACATGGATTTATTTACTTTCAGCGTATTTGGAACTGCTTTGAGAGGCCCATTTGACGAAAAGAGTTCCGTTATAGACATCGCAGCTAGTTCTTGTTTTACATTTGTTTAATTTTGGACGTCAAAAATTACGTTCTCATTGTTTCCAAACACTCATGTATGCTAAGTTCACAGCTTCTCAATCAATATATCCCTTGCAAAGAGGAAATTTGCATGGATGACCATGATGAAATCGAAATCTGTTACTCTAAAAGGCACTTTGGTTTGAAGGGTTCTCTAATAAAAAGAAAATGAAGTACTATATTTCTCATTTCTCCCATGATTTTCATATAGACTTTCTCCTACTTCCCAAAAATCCACAAATTTGAAGTCAGAGTAAATGAGAAATTTAAAACTCAAGTCAACTTGAAGAATCTAACGATGTTTCACACAGAGAACATATTTGGCGGAGACTGTGGAGAGCCAGTCTCAAGTAAAAAACTTCTACTGCAATATGACCGGGATGTACTCGAAGATGAAGCAAGATATCTTCCCTCTCCGCTGTGAAACAATGCTTCATTTCTGAGCATTTTCCCCTTGCTTCTTCTGCCTCTGTGCTGACTTCCCTGACATTCTTCATCTTCAACAGTTTGTAGAAACTCACTGTGCATTGGTTCTGATGTTTCATACAGAAGCCTAAGTACCTGTTTTATTGAAGGCCTTGCCCTTCCTTCTCTATGGGTGCACCATGCTACTATAGATATTACTGTTTGGAGCTGATCCAAGTCAAAAGATTCCCTCACATTGGGATCTACTAGCTCCAATAATCTCGTATCTGATTCCATGTATGGTTGGGCCCATTCTACTAGATTCTTATTATCTTGAATGGCTCGTCTTCCTGTTACAATTTCAAGTAGTAATACCCCAAAACTGTATATGTCACTTTTCTCGGTGAGCTCTTGAGTAACAACATACTCAGGATCCATATAACCTGGAATTGAATTTAACATCCAAAATTAAGTATTGTCAATGATGAAGGTTTATAGCTGTAGTTCCCTGGATATAGAACCCTCCTTTAAATCACGTAAAAATCTAAAATCAGCTAAGTAAAATATAGTGAAGAAAAGAATTTGTTACCCGGAGTTCCCGAATTTCAGTGTTTACAGGTTCAAAGCATACCGATCCATCTTTTGAAGCTTGTGCAAGACCAAAATCAGCTATCTGTGAAAATGATGTAATACAGGTATAAAGGAATTAGTTAACAATTGACAGCATCTTACCCTATCCATACATAAATCAAAAATTCTTTGCAATGTTTCAAACTCGGGCTGAAAAGACAGTGAATATTAACAGGTGAAATGCTGGCATACAGTGCGAAAATCATCCAACCTTGGCAACAAAGTTCTCATCCAGTAAAGTGTTGCTAGATTTAATATCTCTGTGACACAGAGGAGGATCGCAATAGAAATGGAGGTACTCCTGCACGTGAAAGAATGTGAGGTTAAAAAGTAAAATCCATGCATAAAGAGAATAAAGGATGAAAAACATTCAGCCACTCGATTTTGATAAGCTTGAAATTAAACCAATGGCAGTTATTACCAGGGCATTGGCCACATCAATGGCAATTTGGATTCTTGTTCGCCAACTTAAAGGTGTTTTACCAGGGGCTGTACAAATGAACAAAAGTATCTTACGTGAGATTAAGGGGTTAACAGGGAAAAGAAGCAATGATAATTATCTGTTTCCTCGCTATTCAAATGCTATAGTTTTGTTGCACATGTTGAATTGTCATGTTTAATATGGCTGAAGGTACTGAGTTAGAAAAAAGATGCAGGAAAGAAAGCACATAAGATCCACATAATAGATACAAGCACAAGGGATGCAGATAGAAGTGCCATTTGTAATTTGACCAAATATTATCGAAAGTAGAATATTATTCAAAACAGTGAGCGTGAATGTATTTATTTGTTTTTTTTTTAAGGAACAACAATCTATGGAAATCGAGAGGCATACAATGAAGATGATCTTTCAAGCTTCCATTTCCCATGTACTCATACAATAGAAACCTGCCATAGACATTCAGAAGAGTTTGATTCATTGGTATATATGTCGAAGAATATAAAAAACACAGAAACAGATACCTCTCACGTTTTTGAATGCAAAAGCCTCTCAAGGAAACAAGATGCCGATGGTGCAGCCGGGCAAGAAGCTCAATTTCTCTGCAGAACTCATCCTCTCCCTGCTCAGATATTCTGTTCATCCGTTTTACTGCTGCGACCAGGCCATCAGAAAAATCAGCTTTATACACAGTTCCAAATCCCCCTTGACCAATGATAGTACTAAAATCCTCTGTAGCCCTTTTTATCTCCTTGTAGCTGAATTTTCGGAACATAGATGAAGAACCTGCTCAACACACCCCAACCAGGAAGCAAAATAAGAAAAAATGGTGTGCTAGTTTCAATAATATATCACTAACAAGAATGATCAACCAAAACCTTACCTTCCTGAAATTTCCATGTTGTACAAGGTGGTAAGGTTTTCGAACAGGGTTTACCAAAATTATCAGGCTTGTCTAGCTCTCTGCTTTTCTGGCGAATTAGAACTATCAAGACTATGAGTGTGATAACAGCAACAGCTGTAACTGCAATAGCAATACCTGGAACTAACGTCAAACGATATGAATGATGCTTTCCCTTTAAAGGTGCACTTAACAATGGTTGACTTGGGCCATCAGAAACAGGTGGGCTTGGAGAAGCCTTAGGAGCAGGCAAGGATGGGGTTGACTCTAAAACTGGCATCACAGTTGCAAAAAAGCATGATCAGCTATAAAATTTTAGTTTATTGGTAACTATACACAGACTTCATTGCATTCCTGGAATGAATATTTATTGGTGTAAAAAGAAAATAATACACATGCTTCATTTGGCACACATTAATTGTTATAACTACTAACTAGTACCCTTTACACAGTTTTTTCAATGCGTAGTTTAGTTATACTGTTTTCTATCCTTGTCATTCATACCAATGGAAAGTATATGTGCAACAATTGCTTGTTTATTTAGAAGCAATTACAAAGAGGAACTACAACATTCTGAAGTAGAGATCTCATCCATTTTATTGGCTTTACATCATAATAAATCTCAAGGCCATAATCATTTAATCTATGCAGTAGAATTAACACGTGAAGGAACTCATTCACACAGTGACCTGAAGAGGGAGCAGATCAAACTGATTATCATTAGCTTTTTTACTTTATAAAATTCTTACCAGGAAGCTTGAGAAGTCCTTGAACCCCAAAGAAACAAATTGCAATGTCAATGGTAGATATCTCATCAACTTGGCTTGCTAATGCAGCAAAAGTGGCATCACGACATGTACTAAGTGTTATATTATCTTCAATTCCGATATGATGCAGATAACCAATGCCAGCATTTAAACACTTCTTACATTTACTTTCCTCTCCAAGTGGCGCTTTGCAATTTTTTGTGACCTCCGTAAATCTGGGGGATTGCAACATTTGGACAACACTAGTTCTCCCCTTACATTCATAATTAACAGGAATTTTTGTTCCGAAACCACAGAAAGCTGTTGCATTTTGTGCAACTCCATTAAGTTGCAAGGTTTGAAATATGGTTTGGAGGCAGATGTCAGTCGCATTTTGAGAGACCCCTAGGTTGCCTGTTGCATTAGCAAAACGAGAAACAGCAATTGCAACATTAGTATTGATGTATCGGCAGCATTTTCCTCTGTCACCATGGTTAGAGCATAGAGAGGATGCAAGTGTGAAGTTTGAACCAGTAAAATTCAAAGGGCAATCTGCAAAAGGAGGAGCAATATTAGACCATTAAACCACATTTAATCCTTCACCTGAATTGCCAACAATTTACTATAGTACAATTAAAAGATTGACTAGTCAAGCTGAGATTATTAATATAAGGATGGCAGTTTTGCTAACCATTACGCTAAAGGAAATGGATGGTTCAAGAATCAAAAGGGAAAAATTTACTATAAAATATTACTTCCAAATATTACCATTGCATCTCTACCATGATTTCCAATAAAATCTTTCTATTTGTTAATCATTTCCCTCATGGCAACGGTTAGAGAAACTGTAAAAACATATTCAGTTTCTGTGGAAGTTTTCAGAATGCATGAGATAAAAACTACACCACAAAACAGGTCCAATCTTAGTTCATTTCATGACATTCTTGCAGTATTAGTTTTGAATACATAGTTCTATGATTATTACTGTTTAGTCTTTACAGTCACAATATGTGCACCATGAAAGTTTTTGGCACCTTGACCATGTCATGATTCCCCTAGAATAAATCTTGAACATGTCAAAATATTGTGGAAGAGCGTCTATCTCAATAAAATGATTTTACTGCTTAGGTTTGCAGTGCAAGCTCTGGGCCTGATGTTCAATAGGCAATAGGTATATATTATATTGGAGTAAAGATATACTTTGACATATAATGGAATGAAAATGAACTTATTACAATTTTATGGATTTTTTTTTACTCGTGAGCATTCTTATAGGATGGTTACGGCGAGTTCTTCAATTCACTTATTTTCCTTTTGCTGTGGAAAACAATAAGATTGTACGTGATTTATATCCCTAAAATGCAAGCAAATGACTTTTGGACTCAAAGCACAAGCCAAATAAATACTGATCTGAAATTATAATTTAAATGAACAGATTAAAGCCCCTTCCTAGAGAGACGCTAAAATTATACCATCCTCTATTCATATTTTAAAATTACACTTTCCTCCCCTCAGATTAATAATATGTGCTACAATTTAGTCCATCTTTACTTAAAGAAACCTCTTAAGGTCAAATGTTTCTCTTTTACTGACTGTCAACATTGTTTGAAACTGATTTTGAATCTTTTACCGTGAACATTGAGAGTATAGAAGATTAAATGAACACTTTTAAGGAAGTTTCAAGTTAATAATATGAATTCACAAACCATCATTTCATTTACTGAAGTCCAAAAATTCATAATAATCACAAAATTAGTTATCAGTGATTGTAAAAATTGGAATAAAAAGAAAAACAAACTTAGGAGGCCAATTCACAGTTAATCATCCTCACACACACTAATTATACTAAAACGGGGTAAAGTGAAACACTTATTGATCTCTGAATAGAGATGAGTGTAACTTTTTAACTGAGAAGTTGCGGGATAAGGGTGTATTTTACATTAATTGAAGTAAAATAATAGGGACAGCAATGATGAAATTCTTGACAATTGGGAAAGGCGTTGTAACTATTCTATGTCACCGATAACATGTTTTCAATTTCATCAGAGTTCAAAACAGTTCCATTTTCTAGAGTTTATATACCAGTAAAAAGTACAACACAATATCGGATTTGCAGGATAGCCTTATCTATTTCTAATATAGGTTAAATGTGGCCAAATGCTTCTGCTTTCTGCTCTTTTAGAAGGTAAAAACTCAGGTTTCTCTATGGGCAAACCTAGAGCAAATGTGAATTTGTGATAAAAGCTTTTGCATATTAATTTCTGCAACCATTCAGGTGGTAAAAGCTTTTGTTGTACCACAATTCCATCAAGATATTTGGTCCTAAATGTGACTTTGGTGTAGAAAAAGGGAAGAGAAACAAGGTGAGAGAAATGTTAGTAACAAATTGACAATGTGCATAACTGTCCAGATTCATTAACACCTGTCAATCCTTTCTCATCACATTGAAGTTTCCCAATAACGGGGAAAACAATCATAACTAAGACCAACGTATAAATGCGCCAAGAACATCACCCACAAGTTCCAAGTGTTAGCATTATTAAATAGCCGTTATCATTAATTCCTACCTCGACACCATTCCTTACCCGTGATGGGTAAAAGACATATTCCAGAAATGAATGCAGCAGTTTGTGTACCCAGTATCGTAATAAGGCAAAAGGGTGGAAGATATTGAAGCAAAGCTAAAAAAGGAAAGAACTTTTGAAGGAACTAACCAGCCATTATGACAGGAAGCTGCATTCCAAGAAAAGCCAACATTCCCAACAAAGGGAGAAGCCCGTAGAGCATGGTGGAGTAGTTGGTAGAGAAGAAAGATGAGGACTTGAAATGAAAGAGTGTGTTTATGTGTATTGTGTGTCTTAACCACCCATTTTGGGAACACCATTCACCGTTCTGGCTGCTACAATAGGTTTTATTAGACTTTTCAGAAAGACCGGTGGGTGTGTGGGCGTGTGAATGTGTGCGTGAGAGAGAGAGAGAGAGAGAGAGAGAGGGTTTTGTACTTTTGTTTGTTTGGCTCTGAATAAATGCGCACTGATGAGGAAGAACAACAATTTTAATTGATGCTTTCGTGGGGTATACCTTTATTTGTTTCATATTCCACAGTACACCAGAGGCTCTCCCTTTCATTTTTCTCATTCTTCATCAAACTTCTCAAAGACACTGCACACACCAAAAAGAAATTCATTCTTAATAAATATCAGTTTTTTAAATTAAATTTTAAATCTTTACGGTGTTTAATGGAGCACGTAATAAGAACAAATTATAATATAGATGTAAAATTCTCTCTTTACAAACGGTTGATTTGATAAGTGAGGAAGAGTTGAAACCAACACAAAGGAGAAAGACCTGTGAAATGGTGGTGTTGCATTTATGAGGCTAAATTTGATTACTATTTGATTTTATAACGTTAATTAGATTAAGTTTACCATTTGAGTAGTTTATCATTTTAGTTTGATACCACACAAGAAAATCTGAAAATTTCACATGAACAAAGCATTTGTTACTAGAACCAAATTAGTTTAAAAGATTTATAAGCTTTTCTGTAAATAATTTTGTTTATAAAAAAATGTTGGGAGCGTCGGCAGTGAGATTCTTTTCTTATGGAAGGTAAAAGTATAAAAAATGTTGAGTGTTTGTTATTGATATTTGGTTTTGTCTCATAAGTCTCCATCAGCATATGAATGATGGAAGAAAAATGTCATGGATTTAGTTGCAATGAGCATGTGAGCATGTGTGGGACCTATCACTTCATACATGTGCCTATATTATGTGCTTCTTCTCTTCTCTTGCCCTACAATGTCATCCTCCAATCCCTCCATATTCTCTTCAAATCAACCACTGCACATTTTTTTTACACTCTGGAAATCCATCCCTACCATTACCAATATAAAAAAACCAACACACCACGTTTCTTTAAAATCTAAATATTTACCATACATCCTTTTCTTCAAACTTTCCTATTAATGAGTTATATCATTCTAACATAAGTGAATTTTAAACCTAAGTTTCACATTAAAATAAAAGTGATTAAAAATTATTTGAAAAAAATTATAAAATTATTTTCTTAAAATTTTAAGTTAAAAATGATATTAATATTTTATGTAAATTAAATTCATAACCAATTGGTAATTTGTTATCCTCTTAAAAAAAACACATCAATTTCTTATAAATAGATATCAATTTTTTTTTATTTATTTTTAGTTAATGGAATACTTAATCCTCATACTAAAACTCTGAACATTCTTTTTCTTCTTCTTTCTTTCATACCCAAGTTTATATAATAAAAACTTGTATGGGAATCCAACTTACAATCCAACTTTTATAGCATAGTTGTTTCTGTTTGACATATGAAAAATCTCCGACTTATTTCATACAACACAAGAAATTATGAAAGTGTTACACTATTCATAGTCTTATTTTTCTATTCTGTTTACTAAATTAATATGCAATTTTGTCCAACTGGTTAATTAAATTTTAGTGTTTTTAATTTGGGTTGTTTTCATTTGTGTTAGGGTTATTTCTTCTTAATGTTCCCCTTTACTACTCAGTTATCATCCTTTTACAAATTTTGTCATTAAATTTCTTTTTAGTTTTGAAACTTTTGAATTACATGTACATTTTCTAATCTATTAATTTTGAAACAAAATGATAATGTGCCATAAAAAAATAATATAAGTCAAAACACGCTGTTTTTTGATAATAAAATGTCACTTCTTTTTTTTTTTACTTTCTACGGTCATACTTTAACATTTCGTCAGAACTTTGAGAAAAATTGATAAGGTGCGTAAATTTCTTAAAATATAATAATAAAATATAAGAGTGATAAATAATGGGAAATGACAATAATTTATTGATAAAATACCAAATTAGGTTTTATTTTTTATTTATTTATTTTTATGTTTTAAGGATCCTTAGATATTTAGATTACTTTCATCAAAACAAGCGCAAGTTAAACACAATCTTACATCTATAAGTTACTTTTTTTGTAAGATTTCTAAAAAAATTGTTTCGATCACGTTTAAGTTGACATTAATGTATTTTTATAATTTTTGTAGTATTTTAAGATTACATTTCTACCTACACACAAAAATACATTTGTATACTTATCCAGATATAAGCATATCGATTATTTGAACATTAATTTATCATTTTAAGATTTTAGTGATGCATTATTAAATTATTTACTTATTTTTATAGGTGTGCAACTTAACTTCAATAAGTTTGTCTTTGGTGAAAACTATGGTAAAAACAAACAAATAATTCACTTATTTTTTTAAAATGTTAAATAAAATAAGGATGTTAAAATACTATATATTATTTCTTATCAAATGATGAATAGTAAACTGTTAGTTGAATTAAAAAGGAAAATGTAATCTTTTCTATTTTGAGAGCATCTTTTGGAGACATGTTTTGCGAATAGATATTTCCTTAAAAAATTAGAGAAAGAAAAGGACAAACTTCATTATTCATTTGCCAATTAACGAAGTTCAGTAAAGCAATTCGAAGTGTGAATATTAAAGTATGAATTAAGAAATGTTAATATAGATTAGTGTGCAAAATCAAATTGTTTGGGGAAAGAAAAATGCCAAGAAGACCGGATCAATAAAATACATTACTGCTATTTGACAGCATGTGTGCCAGCTATTCTTATCTGTTTTTGGCGTTCAAAATTAAATTATTTTTTATTTTCAATAATTGGACTCAAAGTGTTTTAAAACTACGTTAAAAATAAATTCAATTCTACTTTTATAGAACGGTTTTTGTTTTTTAAATTTATATTTTAGAAAAAAAAAACTAAATTAAAAAGGTTATCTTCGTTAGTGTTTTTTTTTTCTCATTACTATTCTTATTATCGCAGTGATTATAACGATAAAAATATATTTATTATACGTGAAATAGCCTAAATGGTTCTCTACTGGAAGATAGAAATATATTTATTATTATTTCACAGATCTTAATATTCTAAATCTCCTTCCACTCAAAATTAAGAATAAAGTAAATTTGTATTTATAGATAAATTAAGGATACTACAATATTTTACATTGATATAAGGATAAGAATATATATATATATATATATATATATATATATATATATATATATATATCCATCTGATTTTTATCTATACATTCGTTTTGATTTAAATTTCTTAGACATTCTTAATTTATTAGTATATTTTAAAATTTATAAAATTATAAACTTTCTTTCACTGTTGTTGATATCGAAGAGAAGAAATTTGTGTTTTTAACTTTTCTCTAAAAGAAATATTTAATGAATATTTATTGATATGAGTGCAGTTATAATTATATTTATGTACATTAGAATGAAATATAGATTTTATACACGTTGAGTGTAAAGACAGGAATCAATATAGAATTTACTTAAAAAACGAGGATGAAGTTAGTCAAAACTCACATCCACTCATACTTGTCACCCTGGCCAAAACCACATATTTAGTGTTCACATATTTATTGTGCTTCTTCATGTTTAGGTGTTGAGAATCACAATATTCTATAATTCTTACATGCTCTAGAATAATATATTGCTTGTTATTCTTTCTTTTACTTCTATTTATCAATTAGTAAAATTCAATATTGAATAAAATATTTTGTACAAATATTAACATGAAAAAATCACATACAAGTCAAGAAAACCCATTAAATAATTCATAAACTTATTAAATGTGTATCATATACACCATCATCGACAGATGAAGTCGAAGTGGCTATCGAAAACATCTAATAATAAAGATAAAACATTAACATCTTAATTACACATTAACATCTTAATTACACATTAATAAGCATCGAAACTAATGATTATATTGGATAATAACTAATCAAAGATCAAGAATATATCACTACAATGGCAAAAATATCCGGATAAAATTAGTCATGGATAGTTGATATCATATTAGTCATACACTTAAGTATTCATTATCTGGAAAAAATTAATATAAAAATTTAATTTATATTTTATTAATTTAAATTTAATTTAAATTAAATATTATTTTATAATTAATTTAATTTATATTATATTTTATATTTTCTTTTGTAATTTTATTTAAGGTTAAATATGTTTTTGTCCCTCAGTTATCATGCGATTTTAGTTTTCGTCCCTCTCTGAAACTTTGATACACTTTCATCCTCTTCTTTTAAAAAGTGTCATATTTAGTCTTCCATGACTAGCAGAGTTAGTTTTTTTCTGACGTGGCTAACGGGTGCCACGTGTAAGGCTAATTTGAATTTTGTTTTTGATTTTAATTAAAATTAAAAAAAAAAATATTAAATTGTAAGGTCAAAATTGGAAACCTTTTCTTCTTGCTCACTGGTTCATCCTCATGGGGACACTCTTCCCTCTCCATCTTCAACGCAGTCATGGCCAACATCATGACAGAAAAACTCATAAGAGGGTTCAACCTCTTCCCCTAAAGACCCGAAAGACCCCATCAGCAAAGCTCACACTTGCATGGTTTTTTTTTACGCATCACACCATGCATGCTTACATCACAACAAATATAATTCTTAGACTAATTGATGAGCATTTTCAAAACTAATTTCAAAAATTTTTATTTGAATGTTTCTATTACTAATTCATGGTAAAATTCAATATACTTGTTTTTCCCAACATAATAATTATAAAAACATTATTTCACCTCAAAACTAAATTACGAATCTAGAATGAAAATAATGAACATATATTTATCTAAAATCACTTCAGTTGATTGTTGAATGTGATTCTGGAAACATGATGCGAGTTCAAACAAACAATTAATGTGTCTGTGATTTGGGTAGGGAATTTAAGGTGGGTTCAAGCAATGGAGTGGTCTGGTCAAAAAGAATTTGGGGCGTCTTGTGCGGTCCCATTTTTGATGGATGGTGAAGAAGCACTTCTTCAACATGACAAACTTCCACCATGAAATTGGGATAAGGAAAACTGGAATTTGGGAAATTTAGTCCAAAAGATGACATTATGCTTCATTTGCTTCTTTTTCCAAATCAAACTCCGATTCCATTCAAAGCCTCTCATACGCCCGAGTTTGCTCCCATTGTTGTTGCCAAGGCTGCCTCTAAGAGGTTTCCCAATCGGACTTCCACAACTACGTCATTCCTATCGCCAAAACCTACCATCGCTTCGAGGACATCTGTAACCACACCTCCAAGGAACAAATCAACGACCTCGCCAATGTCGTTGCCGCCTCTAAGGTCCCTGCGCTCTACTTCAAGGAGGACTTTTGCCTCGAGGACAGAGCTATGTTCCGTGCCGCCTTCCCCTTTGCCAACGTTGCCAAGAACCTCGCGCTGCAAGAGAAACTCTCACACTACCTCGATGTTGTGGACCTCCATCTCATGAAGGAGATCTCGCTCCTCTCGTCCTCATTCTTCAAGACGCAGGGCAGCTGTAGGATCTCGATCCGCTCATGACTGTTGGACCTGATGTTAGCCATGGCTGCCTTGAAGATAGAGAGGGAAGAATGCCCCCATCATGGTGAACCCGTGAACGAAGAAGAGAAGGTTTTCCGATTTTGACCATACAATTTAATATTTTTTCTTTTAATTTTAATTACAATAAGAAACAAAATTCAAATTAGCCTAACACATGGAACACCGTTAGCCACATTAGAAAAAAACTAACGTTGTTAGTCATGGAGGAGTAAACATGACACTTTTTAAAAGGAGAGGGATGAAAGTGTATCAAAGTTTCAGAGAAGGACGAAACTAAAATCGCATAATAGTTTAAGACTAAAAACATATTTAACCCTTTTATTTATATTTTATGTTAAACATTTATAAAATATCTTCTTCTTTTTTTATATATTTCCGGGTATCCACAAGTACCCTCGAGTTTTAAAATACCCGCAAATATAGTGGAATTCTTCTGCGGAGGAGACTGAATGTAGCTTACTTGGAGCGAATCGATATAAAAACACTTGTGTAATTATCTTTTCTCTTATCTAAATGATCCTCTTACAAAAACCTGTAGTTGCATTTTACTTACAAACACAACAATCTTCCAAGCTAAATGATAATTTTTCATAAAGGAAGTTCTTTAAAAACACTTGGCAATTATCTCTTCTCTTATCTAAACTATCTTCTTACAAAAACCTACAGTTGTGCTTTACTTCCAAACACAATAATCTTCTAAGCTAAACAATAATTTTTCATAAAGGAAGTTCTTACAAAACATTGCAAGATATATTCTGAATAGCACGACAAAAACTACTATTGTTTATTCATATTTATCAAGTCAAGCGTCTAAGCTTTTAAAAGAAAATTTTAGAGCTCGATAATGTACTATATTAGAAGGGTTGCAAAAAGTTTGTCATTAACAATATTCAACCCCCCTCTAGTGTTTTTCAGGTACTTCGAGAGTGACTACTCTCGAAATAGTACTTATTATTGTTGTTACTTGTTTTTATTGGATTGAGAGTTCACCATTGGACCAAAAGTTATGGTTAATAGTTAGGACACACCTCTTTCTACTTTTTATAGTGTACCATTTTAAATGTCATGATTTGATTATAACTTGGCCCACTTGACCTACACCATGGGAAAATTGATGCATTCTATAACAAAATTTTGCTTTACAATTGTTTTACTAGAAATCAAATTCTTTGATTATGAATGAACCCATTGGTCTACACCAAGAAATATATATGGAACATGAAATAGTCTCTCTTTAAACAATTTTTCAGTGAAAATCAAACTTAAAACCTTAAATCTAATACTAATTGTTGAATCAATCACTTACCACTAAACCAAAATTATAGGTCATAGCCATAACATAATTCTTTCTAGTTATGAGTATATCATCCCAAGTGTAATTTGATTGACTCGATCCACTTGACTTATTATAACATATAAAAATTTATAATGTAATATTTTTCATACATAAGCATTCTACTCTTTATAAATTATATAAATATTTTGTTATTATTTTTAAATAACATAAAGAAAAAAAAAATGGAAGGGGGTAGGAGCTTATCTCGTACTAATTTATAAGCGTGCTTGGTTAAAAATCTGAAAGTAATTAATACCTATAATGAAAGTAAATAAAAAAAATTAAGTATGGCTATAAATAGGAGGGATTTACGTAAAAAGATAAGGAGAAAGGGAAGAAAGAGAATGAAAACATGGAGAAGAAAATCAAAAGAGAAGAAAAGTAAAAGAAAGAGGAGAAAAGAGGGAAAAAATAATTTTAATATATTAGTCTCTAATTTCATTATATTTATTTATTTATATTTGTATTATTTATATTTATGTTAATGACGCTCCTAATCTCATTGTATTTATTTATTTATATGTATATCCAATTATGTACTACTTATATTTATTTATATTTATCTTTAATTACATACTAGTTATATCTGTTTATTTATATTATTATAGGTTTTTTAGTGATAGAAATGAAACAACGTGAGAACCAAAGTTCGATTTTGATTTTAAATGTGGTAAAAAGAACCTAAAGTTTTTACTACACAATATATTTTTATAAATAAACATTAGAAACCAAATAAAAAGAACATTGATGCAAATTTATGATTAAACTTCCCCATATATGGTCAGAAATGAAAATGGAAAGAGTAGCAAAAGCCAACAAAAATGTATAAATGAATCCCTAAACCACCATCATTTGGTTGTTAGAGATCGATCATAACTCGCAAAAACATTTTCGTTATTTTTCTATAATGAAAAAAGAAGAAGGAACCATGATTTTAATTTATAAAAAGAAATTTACATCAGACTTTCTATTATCAATGTAAAATATATAATTTATGTCAAACACTACAAAATCCAACATAAATTATATGTTTCACGTCAAATACTCAAACCTACGACATAAATCATTTTTTTTTATTTATAAAACGGTTAGTGTGATTTTTTTTATTATGAAGTCATTCATTATCAAAAATAAATTAGGTGAAGTAAATCACTAGTGATAGTAACACGAAAAATATTCAACTCTATATTGTTTTTAACTTGTTATCACAACTTTAATAAATATTGTTTTTAACTTGGTATCACAATTTTAATTAAGAGGACCTAAAGTTTTAACCATAACCTCATTTTATAGGTTAAAAAAATTGTAAAATATATTGTATATATTCTCAACTCAAACAAAGACTATCTCCAGGTTTCTTTTAAACATAAATAATTTTCACGAGATTAAATAACTATGTATAAACTCTTTCACAACTTCTTTTATTTCTATGTTGCTAAATCAAATTAGAAATCTTAATTTCAATTACTTGCTACGTATATTATGAGTCATGCTCAAATGATAGATAATAAAATTTAAATTAGATTAGCACAATTTTTTTTCTTGACTCTTTAATTTAGTTCAATATGAAAAATATAATCCCACGCCCCTAATGCACAGTGACCAGGACCATCACGAGTTTCATTGTTTTCTTTTTCTTTTTTAATTTTCTAGTTTATCTGGACTGTATTGTATATTAGAATAAAGTTAAATATTAAAAAATAAAAATAAAGATTTAAAATTAATTCATATTTTTTATAGGTTCCCTTACGTTATAAATATAGTAAATATCAAATAATAATAGATGATATTTTAATTCATAGAAACGATAATTATAGATTATGCCCCTAACATAAACTTTTATACAAACTAATTTTTATATTTTTATATGATTGTAAAATATTTTTCTTTTGAAAAAAAAAACTACACAAGTAAATCAGCCCTCTAGACCCAAAGACTAAAATTACCTAAATTGGCCCAACAAGTCTTTTGAAAATGTACTATAAACCTGTTACTATAAGCTATACCAAAATCACAAGGACATTCAATTTTATTCAATTTTTTTATAACCAAACATGTTAATTATGATATTATTAATTATTTTGCAAACAATAATTGTTCGTCCCCTCGTAATTGAATCTTCGAGCTAAACGTTTGTCGATTTTGGTCAATCAAACATTTATAACGAAATTATTGTACTATTTTGTTTGTCAAAAATAGCCATCCTTGTTCTACAAAATCTTAATGCAAATAACTCTTTCGGTAATATATCTTCTAGTAAAATCATAATTTCAATGGCTAATCTATATTCTCAAAGGTTAAACATTTCAAATTTTAATATTTAAGAGTTAGTTAATTAATTAATATATCAAACTTACACATATACAAGGGTGCATATAATTAATTTGAGCATTTGTTTACACCTTTTCTCTCCTTTAAAACTCTAATATTCAAATTACATTTTACTCTTCTTTTCCTCTTGAACGTATCATGCTTAATAATCCTACTGTTTTCTTCACCCATCTGATCAAATCTAAAATGCTTTTTCTTGTGAACATTCTACACAGATGAATATTGTATTATTTAAACGCAGAGATAGAAAAACAATTCTTTTTTATTTTTTCAATTTAACATTTATTCTGAAAAGGAAGACATGAATATAAACATAAATAATACATAAACACATCATTGCAACAAACAAGATTTTTTAGAACATTTTTAAAATTTTATCCATATATATATATAGAGGTGATAATAATTCGTTTTTAATTAGTATATTCTACATAATCGAGTTAGGAACAATTGCATAAGCCACTTCTATTTTTTGTTTTTTATTCCCGTAAGAGGAACATCTTGCAATAATACTAGGCTGTAGAACTGCCATATGATAATAATTGAATAATGCACGTTTTATAGTCATTTTCATTTTTTTTCTTTTTATTCTTGGGTCACCATCATGACGTTATTGTTTGGTTCAACTGTTTTATATTTTTTGAACGTACTTTTGCTATGTGATAAGACCAAAGCATTCCTAAATTACATAACCCTTTGGAACTGTTTTAGACAAATTAATGTTATCCGACAATCGAAATATGATTAAAATATATGTTAGCCATTCAAATATATGAAGTTTCATTTCCAATAAATATATATATATGAATTGGTTGGTTGCGTAAGTAATGCATAGAATAGCAAATAATGGAGGTACATTGCAATGTTAAGATTCTGCTCTGCATATTGCTTTACATTCAAACTTTCATCTTTGTTCTTTTGCAGAACTACCTTCTCATCGCTACTTTGATCAGCACAAGTCTTGTATTTGCTTGCTACATCGTTCTCATGGTAACTATAAGTATTTTGTATTTTCATAACATTTCATAAAAATAACTGTAAACATGTTCTAGTTACAGTTATATATATGTTCAATGCTTTCAGTGATTTATGAAAATCATGGTTATTGTGTGAAACTTGCTTGAATAGGTGGGAGAAACATGTTCTCGAGACATTAATGACTGTGACATGGGATTGCAGTGCATAGAATGCAACTCGAAAAATCGGTGTACACGAATTCGAACTATAAGTCCTATTTTAAGGGTCCTTACCATGTTCATCAACCTGTTTTGTACCTCTCAATAAATTTTGTATAACTAAGAGTATGGTGAATGATGTACAGGTGAAGGATCTTCCATTCAACCATTACTCATGGCTTACAACTCATAACTCGTTTGCATGGAGGGGAGTGAATTCAAGCATCGGTTTTCCAATTTTGGCCATCATGAACCAAGAAGATTCCATTACAGACCAACTCAAGGTATGTTAAGTAAATGTCAAAAACAGTAATGATTATCAGATGAATATCGTTTCAGATTTTCAAGACAACTTCATATGCTCATAGTATTTGTCAGACATTTTTGGTTGCAGAATGGTGTAAGAGGATTGATGTTGGACATGAGTGATTATAAAGATGACGTTTGGCTATGTCAAGGGATGTGCTCTAGATATACAGCTTTTGTAAGGCATTTTGTAAAAATTTCACAATCACCACTCTTCAAAGTTAAAGTGTTGTTTGATTTGGTAATGCTTAAACATGTCTTTGTTTGACATTCTTAAGGGTCCTATAATTTTGAAATACGAGGTACAATTTAACAGCAACCTGCCATTCATGTTCTAAAAGAGATCAGGGCATTCCTCGTAACACACCCAACACAAATCATCACCATTTTCATTGAGGATCATGTAACATCGCCAAATGGTGTGAATAAAGTTTTTAATGCAGCTGGGCTGAGGAAATTTTGGTTTCCAGTGTCGAAAATGCCCAAAAACGGTGGTGATTGGCCAACAGTCATAGAAATGATACGCAGGAATCATCGGTTAATTGTGTTCACTTCAAATGCAACTAAGGAGGATTACCAAAGAATTGCGTTTGTGTGGAATTATGTTGTCGAAAATCATTGTGAGTTTCACACATTCTTTCGGAATCAAATTCTACAATTAAATGGGTCTAATAATTTATACCAGTTTTGATAATATTGTAGATGGACATGATGGCATGAAAGGAGGTTCTTGTTCAAATCGAGCTGAATCACTTCCAATGAACACAACAACAAAGTCATTGGTCTTAATGAACTACTTTCGAAATGTCAAAAATTCTGAGGAAGCATGTAGGGATAACTCTTCTCCTTTGATGACCATGATGAATATGTGCTTCACTGCTGCAGGTAATCGATGGCCTAATTATGTTGCTGTTGACTTTTACAAGGTAAACATTTTATAGCACTTTGAAAACCACTTCCTTAATAGCATCAATTATAAGCTACATATTCATATATATATATATTCAATGGAACTTATACGTGGCTGAAACATCCAGAGAAGTGACGGTGGTGGAGCTCCTCAAGCATTAGACGTGGCAAATGAAAACTTGCTTCAGACATAAACAAGCTCATTGCAATCATCGTGGCAGGTATAGGGATACAACCAATGAATTGACTTAAGTTATTTTTTTATACATGTGATGAAGGATAACACACTTCAAATTAGGAAAAACTCTCTTTTAACGACTTTTTTTACAATAATCTGGATAGCACGTCATTAGTCTGTTTCAAATATATGAACTAATAAAATAATGACTCATAATCGGTTGTCAAAAAGTTGTTAAAATATCATGGTTCTTAAAAATATTTTTTTAGAAGTTTGTCTATTCTCACGCACCTAATATGCTTTAATTTGTCTCACGTATCTGAGTTGACGTATATTCATATCGACGTATATCCCCGTATATGAATTTTAGGATACTTTACTAATATTTATCAATAAATTATCTAATATATAAATCAATATATTAGTGGTAATAATATATAAGATTATGTTAAAAATTTTAATACATACGCTTTGATTTTAATTTGGATTCACAATAATAATTATATATTTATTATGTTTTTTAAAAATTTTATAATTTTTCAATATACATATATTACGTATCATACTTTGTTATTTTTAAAATAAGTATATTTATGTAAAACATACTTTTCGTATAACAAACATATCAAATTTTTGCATCATAAACTCACACAAGTTAATGTAATATCTAAAATTCACTTGAAAGTTTTTCTAGAAGGGTATGTGATGGATGTGAAGTTGCTTGTTTATTGGAATTAAAACTTGATTTACTTTTTTGTTTACAACAATGTAGTTTTTTACCCCTTAGCTTAAAATCAAGCATTCTTCAAATGAATCTTAGTCACGAAAGTTTATCCTTGGAATTTTTGTTTAGAGATATAAATAATTAAATAAACTGAGAATACAAGAATAAAATTGATGAGCATATCGTAATCTTGATTATGGTTGTCCTAATAATTTTTACCATTTTTAGTTTAACAATGTTCCAATTGAATTAAGTCTGAATTATGTTATTTTATGTTTGCTAAAGTTCATTATTAAAAATTAATCACTTTTATGAAAAAGTGTTTAAAAAATAATAAAAAGATTTATTTTCAAAAAATTGAACTTAACATTCACTTCATTTATAAAAGCATTTAATTTTACTTTTCAATATTTTTTTTTTCTTAAAGTCAACACCCTATTTATATTTCAAGATATAAATGAAAAGTGAATTAATTCACTTCAGAATATCAAAACAATTCACTTCACAAACTTAAGTTCACCTAAAAGTTTAGATTTTACTAAATTATGAGGGACAGACAAGTATATCATCTCCTGAATAATTTTATACAAGTCTTTCAGGTTAAATATGTTTTAGCATCTCAACTATCAAGTATTTTTGGGTTTAATTTCTCTTCCAAATTTTGGTTTACTTAGATTTAGTTCCTCTTCCAAACTTTGATTCACTTTAATCTTTGTCTTTAAGAAAACTATAATATTTTGTTCTCCATGACCAACGACAGTTAATTTTTTTCTGACATACGTGGAAGGCCAATTCAAATTTTGTTTCTAACTCTAATTAAAATTAAAAGAAAAATGATTAAATTGTAAGGTTAAAACTGGAATCTCTTTCTTCTTCGCTCAAGGGTTCATCTTATGGAACACTCTTTTCTTCTTCATCTTCAACCAGTCATGGCCAACACCAAGTCCATTTCCAACTATTACACTTACTTTCTTGTGACCATGATTCCATCTCATTTTGACCTCATTTTTTTTTCATCTATCATCAACTCAAATCACAAAATTTATCATATATTTTCCACTCTCACTTACTTTTTCTTTCCTTCCCTCTTTCCTAAACCTATTCCCCCAAAAATTAGGGTGGAGGGCATTCCACATTTCTTCCCCCTTCTCCAGCTATAATTATTAATTAACAAAGCGTTGTACCGAGAACACGAACAATCTCCGCAGTACTACCACCATCGTCGAAAACAGGAAGAACGTAAGCAACGCGGTTAGTGAAATTCTTGAGCACATCGTTGAAGGCGGTGCCTCCAGAGAAGACTAGCAAAACCCTAGAGTAAAGGAATCACTTGTGTGAGGGAGATCAACAACCTTTATTGTTCTGAAGAGTAATGAAAATGGGAATTAAAGGAAAGGAAGGTGGGGTTTCAAAGGAGTAAAGGAGAAGAAGAATCCTAGGAATTAATTCTAAGGTTCAAAAATTGTGTTTGGGGTGATGGAGGAAGCCTATAAAAGGGCAAGAAAATGAGGGTTAGAGGCATCAAAGCAAAGGTTTAGAACTTAAGAGTGAGAAAGAGATTTTATGAGGCACGAGTTGCAAGTTAGGAAGTTATTCAACTGGAATGCGAAATGTGTGAAGCTACGAAACCTAGTGGAAAGGGTAAAACAGTGAGGAAGAGCAAAGTGTCCAGGTTTGGGGGGTTATTTTATCTTGATGGGTTAATTGATTGGATAATAGTTTCACCTATGTCCTTTGTTCTAACTGTGAACGGATTGATGGTTTGTTAAATGTGTTTTTATAAAATGAAAATAGTGAGTACTTCAATAATTGTATAGGGGTTAGGGAGAAGATAAGAATGATATGATACATGTTCCTGTATTGGGTTTATACATTTAAAACTGGAATGTTTTGGTATGATTGTTTTCTAATGCGTAGTAATGGGAAAGGTTGGATATGTCTGGGTTTTGGGTGGTAACTTGAAATTGGTTTGGAACGTTAATTGGTCATGGTTGGTTGAAGATGGAGAAGAAAAGAGTATTCCCAGAAGATGAATCCATGAACGAAGAAGAGAAGGGATTCCACTTTTGACCCTACAATTTATTGTGTTTTCTTTTAATTTTAATTATAGTTAGAAACAAAATTAGAATTGGTCTTACACATGGCATACCATTAACCACTTCAGAAAAAAAAATTAACAAAGTTGGTCATGGAGGACGAAATATTACAATTTCTTTAAGGACAAAAATCAAAGTGAACCAAAGTTTGGAAGGGAGACTAAACCCAAAAACTCTTAATAGTTAAGAGACTAAAAACATATTTAACCCAAATCTTTAGTAATAACCCAATTCTTATTTGCTTCTCTTGTTTCCCATTCCCAAAATTATAAAAACCAGAAAAAATATTTAGTGTTATTAGAAGATTTCTAACAAAGAATAATAATAATAATAATAATAATAATAATAATAATAATAATAATAATAATTATTATTATTATTATTATTATTATTTTGTTATTATGTTAACGTGTCTAAATTAAATAAAGAATGAGATTAGAATGAAATAATTTTTACTATGAGATATATGATACTTTTTCATTCTTTGAATTCAGGTGTAAATATAAGCTCGAGACATTCTTGCATTACAAAGGGAAATGGAGCCTGTTATTCTCCATACATGTTAAGTTAACTTTCAACTCATGCATTTAATACAATAATACATTACTAATTTCTCCAATAAATTGTTTTTCGTGTTTCATGAGAATTCATTTTCATATATTTTCTTCTTTGTAATAAAGACTAAATTTTATGTCTTTTAAGAGCGTTTTATTATTTGTGTTCAATTAATCTATACGATTTCTAGAATTCACCATAAAAACTCAGTGATAATAATTATAATAAATAATAATAATAAAAAAAACAACAACAATAATAATAATAATAATAATAATAATAATAATAATATTATAATAAAAATAATGATAATGGTTATAATTATAATTATAATAATAATAATAATGGTTACACGAAATTTAGTTTATTGTACATGTAAATTTTAAATCATATATCTTAAATTTCATGAAATTTTGATATTATAAATCATAATTAAATATTCACTTGAAGATCATTGCAAAATACAATTGAATATATTCATGAATTAAGACATCTATATTAAAAATTATATGCACTAATAAACTATAAAAAGAATTATTAATTTTCTTAAATTGTCCAACTGGACAATTCAAGATTCAATATTATAAATTATTAGTATTATCTCCTTTTATATTTATTTTTAAATATTTCTTGTATTAAATATTAAATGGTAAACTAAGACTAACAACACAGCAAAACACACAATTAATCATACATCCAACGTACAAAAAATAAATAACCTACTACAAAATTATGGGCTCCTATTAAAAAATAAATTTTAAAAACCATATAGGAATTTAGAAGGTGAAAATCTGGCAACAATAAAGAAGGATACAATTACTCCCTTTATGTAACTACTTGGAGATAAATACAAGGATAATGATATTTTGACAATATTTTAACATCATGTCTCTAAAATTACTCCACAATCAATAATAATAATCATAAACACCAACATGGACCAATCACAAAATGACAAATAATGTTAAAATGTTATAAAAAAAATGTTGTCAAGTATCATTATCCTAAATACAAGCAACAGGTTAATCTTATGAAAAAAAAAAGAGAATCGCACTCACCAAAAGGAAGAAAATGAATAAGGAAAGGTTGTTTTTATGAATTAAGAAACTTAGTCCTACAAAAAACTATTAATATTTTAGTGGTTATTGTTTAATTTAAAATTATTAATGTTTGACAAATTTCAAGATTCAATGCTTAGCTTTTCACATTCCTTATATTTTAGACTAAATTTTTTAACATTTAAGACCAAATTCATTAATATTTTGATGAAACAAGTATAAAATAATATTTTTTTATCATGTGAAATCAATATAATTATATAACTATAAAATAATTGATAGTGAATATACATATATATATATATATATATATATATATATATATATATATATATATATATATATATATATATATATATTAGTACTCTTTATATCTAGTTATCCCTAACTAAATATGAGTTTTATTTGAAATGTCATCATTTTTGTTAAGACGGTATATTTTTAATAATGCATTAAGATTGAATATACTTTGGAACTCAACCATTCCAAGCAAAAAGTGATTAACATCCTAAAACAAATACAAGTTTGAGTAGATGACTATTAATACAAACAATATTCTTCTTCACACATAAAAGACTTAAGATTGCTTGAAAGCACCAACAATATATCTTCTTCACAAAGATTTTTTTTTATATAAAGATTAAAAGAAAAAAGTCTTTGCAAATGGTTTTAGAGTCGTTGTGAGGATTACGAGTCTTTGTCTTCTTTATTTATGGTCTATCCGTCAGACAATGTATATGATTAAGTGTTTTTTATGCAACACTAAATATACATAATTTCTTTACACAACTTTTTTTTGTACATAACATTGACTTATCAAAGTTACTTTCCACTTTCATTTAAAGTATATGATGAACAACTTGGATGCTTTTGCAAGACTCTTATTCTATCTTTTCAGAAAAGTTTTTTTTTGTATAGAAAAATTTTAAACACATTCTTAAAAAAAAGTTTGATGTAAACATAAGATTAATTTTTATAACCACTATATTGCCTTAGTTTTCTAAAAAAAATGGTTGACCTTGTAAGAAATAATTTTAAAGATCATGTGTACATTTGTCTTATAAATTAATAAATTAGCACACAAAATAAACAAAATCTCTTTTGATAAATTTTATTAGTACTTTATAACACAATGTCATTTAAATGGCTGTATGTATAATGATGATAAATATTAATAATAATCGTATCTAAAATTATTCATATTCTTAACAATATTTTTTAATAGTACTTTTTATATAGTGAGAAATGATTAATGTATTTTAAAATATGAACTTAACTTAAATGTCATAATACAAAGTAATACCTACTATATATTTTATATAACAAAAAGTAATTTTAACAAAAATCATATATAAAATTATAGAGATTCACAATTATGTAACACTTACCTAATATTACTCACAACTAGTATATATAGCATTTTCTCAAAGTATTTAATTTACACTTTGTACCTGTATTTTCTCTCTCTAATGTTTTGTTGGGTAGAAGTTATTTACTATTTGTAAGAGGGTAAGGAGATTGATTTAAGAATTTATGGGAATTGATTCGAAATGATTTGTAAGAATTATGTATATGTAGTGTTTATGCTGAAATGGGACGAGGATCTCCACCAAACGTCTTTCTGCCGAGCATTCTACCTTTCCTAACTCCAGTTAACCAAACACCGAATGAGGGTGACCTGCAGAAGATACTCCAATCCTCAAGTCAGAATTTTTCTTAGCAGGTATATTATGAGTAATCAAAAGTCAAAAAGTCCCCTTTTATCTCGAAAGTAAACCTCTGTTTGAATCTGACTAATTAATTTACCTCTTAAATGGTCATTAATCCAAATCTTAACCGCTCGACCGTAGCCGACGGTTGTCGGAATCGAGCGATTCCAAGACGTTTTCTTGAACGTCTATAGCTCATTTCTTTACAACCCTTATCGGTCGATCATAATTGGGCCTATAGTAACATGTAGTTTAATTGATTTGTGATGACTTGTATGAAAAATTTAAAAGAAAAATTGAAGTGTGAGATGAAAAAAAACATAATGAATTTAAGGAAGATTGATTAATAAATTACTATATCTGATGTTTAATTTTTTTTAACTTTATTATTTATTAAAAAAGTAATAAACAGTAATTTTAAATGATTAATATTTTTAATAAATAAATTGTTATTATTTTCTGAATTAATTGTTTTAATAAAAAATATTCTTTTAAAATTACATCGAACATTAGCTCTCACATTGCATTAAATACAACGTACCTACCCTTGTTAATTCAAGCAAATTAATCACATGTATAAATAAATTTTCTGCGCTTTCCATTAAATCAAGTTACATTCCTTGATGTTTCCTCCTGCCACCTGCAAAACAATGTTTCAAATTACATATCCTAATCCAGACAAAACATAAGTGGTACATAACTTTTACATGTATAAAATCATTTTTATTATCATTATCTTATTAATACTTGGTTTCCATTTAATCATATTATTTTCCTCTTATAAAAGTGGTGTAGGTTAGTTAGAATATCAGTAGTTACACCATAACAGATAAATATGTTGTGAAAAGGTTCACGTTCAGCTCACACGTCTTGCTCACATATTACACTCTTTGGAATTCAAATTTCGCATTCAATCTCTCTAACTGAAGATAAAGGCGACAGTATCTCATCTTTCCTCTCACCCTATCAGCACAACAAATAATCATCATGCAGGTATCTTTCTTCCTTCTTCCTCATCCTCTGTTCTTCCTCTGTTACAAAACACAGACTTCACTTTCCTCTTTCTTTCTCGCAGAATCCAACACTTGCGACAACCCTTTTCGCCATTTTGCTCCTTGTCCACTCCTCACTCGCTCTCAAGGTATAAACCAACAACTTCAATGCTTCTCGATAACCTTTTTGCCTCTAATTTCGATAAACTCGTCTCCCAACTCCACACTCTTCACAACAGGAAGGACAAACATGCGTAGCAGACAGGAACTGCGACTCGGGTTTGCACTGCGAAACGTGCGTGGCCAATGGGAACGTGCGACCAAGATGCACTCGCATTCAACCCATCAACCCCACTTCAAAGGTCTCACCTTTTTTATTGCGGTTGGGCTTTTTGAGTTTTGTTGTGTTGTGGCTTGAAAGTGCTGGTGATGAAGTTTTCAGTTTTTGAACAGGTAAAAGGGTTGCCGTTCAATCGGTATTCATGGCTGACGACGCATAATTCATTTGCGATTTTGGGTCAGAAACCAATGGCGGGTTCTGTTATTCTTGCTCCCACCAATCAACAAGACTCCATCACTAGCCAACTTAATGTGGGTTCTATTCTCTTTCATCGTTTTTCTTTTTCTTTAATTATAAAACTTTATATTAACTTGCTTACATCTTTATTTTTTCCATCCACTGGCAACTTAATATAACTTATACAACCAATTGAAAACCATTTATTTAATTATTTATCAAAATAATGTTATTAATTCACTTAAATGATAAAGCTGTCATGAAAAAGATTATATATAGAAAATAGGTTGTAAACACTTGTAATTATAATAAATTGTACATGATCTGAAATAAGATAAATTTATTAACAACTTATATTGAAAATGATTTTTATTAATTGGTGGATTAAAATGTCAAACTTTGTTTTCTTTAGAGAACAATGCCAAAAACATTTAATAAGCGTGTCTAGGTTTTGTACTTTATTTTTATTGCTCTTATATAATGGTGGTATTTGGATACTTGAAAAATTTTGAATTCCCGAGAAGTTTAAGTAAAGAAAAGAAAAGATTTCTGAAACTTTAAGCAGTTGTTGGAGATCATTTTGTCGTGTCTCTAATTGTGTCCATTCTACATTCCGGGAGAGTAACGTTTCTGCCTTCTGCTCATTGCAAAGAACATAAGGTCCCCACTATGTTTCTTTTCAATTCTTTAAAACTGAAAAGTTAGAAAGTGGTTGGCTATACGGTTGCTTGCTGCAGGATAAATCCCTATTGAAAACAGGCCAAGATTTTGTATTTTAAATAAATTGAACTACTAGAATTTGTTTACACGGTTGAATAGTTCAAGTGGTTCCTAGTTTAATTTCTTTAATGAGATGCTTGCATTGTTCAAGCCCACCAGTGATGAGGATGGCTTTATCTGTTTTCCTAGGTACAAAGAATGTCTTACATGAGGGAATTATATATTAATCTGACTAAACAATCAGGATTGTTTTTCCTGTGGTTGAATATTACAATCTGTTTCTAGTTTAACTGGATTAGTTAGTGCCTTTGTGTGAAACGCTGCTTATTTTTTAATAATTTTATAACGACACGTTTTGAGTTGGTAGAACAGAGATGAAGGAACGGCTCAAAGTTCAAACCTTTTTCCAAGTGAAACAGTAAACTCATCTTGTTTGTATTCTCACAGGAAAATAACTTCATTGAATAGCTTGACTTGACAACATTTGGTAACTTGGTGGGAATTACTCACCAATTTTTATAGAGATCAAGAACTGCTCATTCTTAAAGTACTCCCACAATCTAAGATACATAGTACAAATTGGATGAAAGAGAAGTTATCCCTTTTAATTTACATTTCACATTTCACGTAAAAGGAATCTAAAATGATTTCACTTCTAGAATTTTGGCACCTTATTCTTGTATTTCACTTTTGTTTTGAAGAATGGAGTACGAGGGTTGATGCTTGACATGTATGACTTCCAGAATGATGTTTGGCTGTGTCACTCTTTTGGTGGTCAGTGCTACAACTACACAGCTTTTGTAAGTAAGAAATAGCTTGGTTGTTGGTGATACGAATTAATGATAATGCAATTAAAAAGTTGTATTTTTCTGTGACCATGAAATCTGGTTATCAATAGTTGTCTGAAATATGAACAATACAGCAACCTGCCATTAATGTTCTGAAAGAGATTCTAGTATTTCTAGAGGCAAACCCATCAGAGATTGTTACCATTTTCATTGAGGATTACGTTACATCACCAAAAGGCCTAACAAAGGTGTTTGATGCTGCTGGACTGAGAAAATACTGGTTTCCAGTGTCTAGAATGCCCAAAAATGGTGGAAACTGGCCAACAATTGATGATATGATCAAGAAGAATCAGCGTTTAGTTGTCTTCACTTCAAAAGCATCCAAGGAATCTTCTGAAGGGATAGCCTATGAATGGCGATATTTAGTAGAAAACCAGTGTAAGTACAAGTTCCTATAATTTATGTTTACTGTGTGTGAGGAAATAAAATTATGGATAGAGAAATGTCAGACACACCCTCTAAGGCATTATTTTAAATATAACTTTATTATTGATTAAACTTCACGAAAAATCGTAAATTTGTTTGAATCATACTAAATTATAACCAATCTTAAGCATACTAAAAATGGCGAATACTGATGGGGTTCACAGATGGAAATGGCGGAATGAAGGTTGGTTCATGTCCGAATCGTGCAGAGTCATCATCTATGAATACAACTTCAAGATCATTAGTTCTGGTGAACTTCTTTCGAGATCTTCCTGATGTAACCAAGTCTTGCAAAGACAATTCAAGTCCTTTGCTTGATATGGTCAATACATGCTATGGAGCAGCTGGCAAACGTTGGCCTAATTTCATTGCTGCTGACTTCTACAAGGTATTACAATATTGGCCATGATTGGTATTCTCAACTTATAGAACGAGCAACTATTTGTACCAGTTTTTTCCTTAATAAAGAGCAAAAAAAAAATGGAATGGGATTTTTTTTGGTAAGATAAAAATAGCTTATACAGAGTTAAAACTAAAATTTTATGACAGTTTTGACAAACTGATTTGTACATAGGTTATTAATTTTAGCATAGTAACTTTTTCTTACATTGATGTTTCAGAGAAGTGATGGAGCAGGAGCCTTGGAAGCACTAGATGTTGCTAATGGTCATCTAGTGTGCGGATGTGAAAACATTGCCACCTGCAAGGTTTGCAGCAATCAACATGTGACAAAATTTTCCTCTCCCTCTCTAGAGGTTGTTGATAGAGTAATGAATTTGGATTTTTGCAGGCTAACATGACATTTGGAGCATGTGAGGTACCTGAGGCTGAAGCAACTCCTCCTGCTGCAGCAGGTGACACTAGCTTTGGTGTTGGAAATTGCAAGCAAGTTGATTTGTTGTGGTGTTTTGCCACCACTGTTTTTGGGGCCATGCTTGTGGCATTGTGAATAGACATTTCCCTTGAATATAAGTAGGAGAAAGTGTGTGAAGAAACCATTTTTGGTGCAGTGCAATGGTGTTATTTACAGTTATTTGAATTTTGAGAGCAACTTTGGAAATTGCAGTTGTAATTTTATAGTCACTCCCTAATTAATATTTGTTAGTCATCAGTTGTGTTGAAGAAGAACCCTTTTTTATGTACCACAGACCTTTTCTTTTATATATATTTATATATACTTTGCACCTTAGATAATGTGATCAGGTGAGACTGAACTTAAACGTCCTTTAAAAGTACAAGGATTTTATTTAGTCGCTTAAATTAAAAAAATTGTTTTAGTCTATAAAAAATATTAAAATATTAAATGTAAAATATTAAATGTAAAATATTAAAAACAGATATAAAAAATTTATTTCAATCTTTTGAATTTGCTGTTTAGTAATTAAAATTGTATTTTAAATTTTTTTGGGAGGCTACTTTTAAAGGTATAAAGGACCAAAATCAAAATAGTCTTGAATTTTAAAGACTAAATAAGACAACTGTAAAATATCAAATATATACTATACTTGTTAAATCAAGATTGCCCTCTACAGATATTTCTTAAATGATAATTTAGTGGTAAGGACAAATAAAATATGATATAAAAAAAAAAACTATAAATACCTTTCTATTATTGTTCATTTATTTATTTTTTAAATAAGGAATGTAAAACAAAGAGTAGCTAAAATAAAAATCAATAAGAGAGTGAATTGATTGAAAAATGATCTTTAAACAATTTCAAGGAAAATTCATCTTAAATTGTTGACTATATAAGAAATTTAGTGTAATAGTATAAATGAACAACGAGAATAACAGATTTAATATAATAAGGCACAAACTTTTCTACGTATTAGATTATGTTTGAATCTAAATCCAGACAAATCGAGTTGAATTTTTATATTAAAAATCTTAAATTATCTAATTAAAATAAACATATGTAATTAGAATAATAAATACAAATTACTCCTTAAAATATTCTTAATAAGATTTAGAAAAATAATGAAAGCACTCAATTACCAATCATACATACCAAAAATATCAATACAAATTAAAAAAACATATCATCTAAAATATGACAAATTTATAATGAAAAACTTATAGCATTTAATATTGTTTCTGATGTATAGAATCGAGATAATTCACTTAGAGTAGTCTGGCACATTTCCCATCTTTTTTTTCTTGTAATTTGGATACTCTAACCGATAGAATACACATATTAAAAATATTCCTACACTTAAAGCAATTTAGTATTTATTTGATTTAATAATTAATGTTATAATAAATGCATTGTAAAAGACTTAACAATCATATATTTAACTTATATTTATAGATTTTTTCATGAACTTTTAATTAGTATCGATCTAATCACACTCGAATTTGATTAAATCTTGTTATTAACATTGATTAATTTTCTCTCAAAGAATCAATTTAGGATAATTCGATTGATCTATACTAGACTATATATATATATATAACAATGATCACTTTTGTAAAATTAAATCTATAAGAGTCATATAATATATTTTTTCATAAAATAACAACAATCTATTTTTTAGACGTATGGAACGATTATAATGAATGAGAGAGCTCTTACTTTTTAAAAGAGTTTTATGATTGCTGATTAATATAATCAATTATAATTACATTATAATTAAACATAATCAATTCCCATAAAATGTTTTGGAGAGGACGATCACTTATTCACTATTATAATATTAGAAAACAAACAATTATAGATTTAGCTAAAATAGTTAATTATTGACTAATCATAATTAATTATATGTAAAAATGAACGTTTAAATTTAGTTGACATGAATTATTCATTGTTCATAATTAATTATTTGTAATATACGTTTTGATATAATTGTCATAATAAATTATTTCACTTTTCTTAATTAATTATTTCATAACTAGATAAAATTTAGGTTTAGTCTAATTTGACACAATAGATTAAAAAGTTAACTTAATCAATTATTATGTTCACAACGATAAAATGAGTTTTTAAATACAAAAATGTTCAAATTTTTCTTAAAGATTGATTCATTCCTTACATTTTGATCATACTAAGTTAGTAAGCAATGTAGTGAAAACTATAGAGAGAAGAGGTACACACCATCATCAAATCAACACATCATATTTGTTATACTTTACTAAGAAGAGTGATATTAGATATTTTTATATTAATATTAATAAATTTCTGTATATTTTATTTATTTGGAGTTATATATTTGTTATTTTATTTAAATTCTTTTATGTTATTTAATTTATTTTAAATAATACAATGGTCCTTTTCTTCTTAACTTTATTATTATCTTTATATTATTATTATTATTATTATTATTATTATTATTATTTAAATATCAGACACTGTGAAACAACCGGTAGCAACAACCGAAATTGTTGCTACAGTGAAAATGTTTGGCTATAACTAGAGTATTCCTCCGTGTTGAGCGACACTTGAGTCTCATAATGGAGCGTGAGTTTGCTATCCTTGAGTGTCCTTCGAGAGTGTCCTAATTTTGTGAGGAACCTCTCTCTAAGTGAGAATTTTGTAACATGATACAACTATAAGACTCAATAATAGTTGTATCATGTTACAAAATTAGCAAGTGTACCAAATCATGAATTAATAAAGATGATAAGTCTAGATATAATTTCCCATATACTTATGTTGTTTAGAAAAATAATGTTTATTCACTACAATGTTTAATGACTTTTGCATGAGTTAAACGGTCTACAATAGTTGTTAGACGCTATTATATTGGTTCGTTTCAACCTGAGCAACGTCCACTTCTTCCTTAAGACCTCTTAAAGGATTCCACTAATCTTTAACAAAGATTACACAAGTTTCACCATTTCTGGTTTAAAACGAATATCAACCACTACTGGTCTCAACACTAGTTTCACCATTAATCTTTTAAGTTTTTCTCTCTCTCTCTTTCTTTCTTTTTACTCAACAGGATCTGACTCTAGATAGTTTTAAGAGAACTCTTGATCTTCCATGATGATGATTTTTCTTTTCATTCCATAAGAATCAATCCTCATCTTCAGTTTTTTCTTTTTCTTCAAGGATATTCTATTTATACACCTTTTGACAATGTAACCGGTGGACGATGCTTGTCCTTAAGATTTGGTGATAATATATCTGTTAGATGAAGCTTGTCCTCGAGTTCATAGCTTTGTCATAGATGGCAGTCATAGCTTGATGTCTATTTGTCAGAGCAAACTTACTTTTTTAGTACTTCATCAAAAGTAGATTGTACTATCTCTTTGGCGTGACTTTTGATGAGATGATCGTTCCATAAGTGTCTTCTTGTCTTTAACATTTATTTCTGACTTGTACTTGATAGAGCAGGTTGACACTTGTAATAGGCAATCTGCAGAAGGTAGAGTATATATGCATGCAGCAAATATGTTCTTTCTTTTATTACTTTTGCTAGTTTTGAACATTGAACATTTAATGACATTTAACGCTTTTCGCATTCTCTACCGTTCAGGTAGGATTTGATTGTTTGAGCTTTCTAGTGAAGATACCAAATGTTTTATGAGAGCTTCATTGTTGGATGAAAACACGTTTGACACATGGTATCATTTAGCCTATGGGAGACTTCTCCTAACGACACTTTGTTTAGTAGATACTCGTTGAGTTCAAGAGCATTTTTAGTAAGACATCTTTTATCATGTGTTTTTGGAACAAGATTTGTCCTTTTTAGTGCATTTACCCAAAATATCATCTTATGATAAGATTTCGTCTACCTTATTTAACTAGGCATGCCACGAGTGCATTTAGCAAGACTCACATTAAATAGCTAAACCGTTTAATGGTGCGTCTTTTATAAAGACCTTTCTCTTAGCGGTTCTCTTATACCTTATTTTCTTATTTGTATTGTATAGAATAATACGTAGTCAGTTATCTTTTGTTAGTGTTGTTCATTAGTCCATAAGATGTGTGTAGTCGTTAAATGATCGTGGCCCATCCCTTAGCAACCTTTCTTTCTACCTACACTTATGTTTAGTTACGTGACTCTTTTCATAGGTGAATTCTTACATTTTGCATATAAGATTCTTTAGATTTTTTATGTTGTTACGCTTAGTGTTTTGTCGACTCGTTAATAGAAACACCATTTAGAAAACAAAAAATATTTAATATATAAAACGTTTAATATATGATCTTTAAACTATATAAAACGTTAAATTTTTTAAAAGGACTTTGGGCTAACCCAATTTTAATTTTATTATTTAAACTATATAATAATAATACTATTAACAATAATAATAATAATAAGTATTATTATTATTAGTTAGTCACGCACATACAACTCGATTCAAAGATATATAAAAAAGATAGTTTCAATGCTAACATGGAAAAGTGTTTTAAACCATATTAATTGAAGATGATTATTTATAGTTTTAATGAATTTTGAAAAATATGAATGTAACTAATGAAATTTATAAAAAAATATAAAATTTATAAAAAAATATAAAATTTATAAATTAATATTATAAAATTACAAAGTTTTTACGGAATTCACACCAGATGGACCATCCCAATTCTCTCCACTTCTCCCTACTTCCATAGATTCACAATTTTTTTTGTCTTTATCAAGAGAACATGCCTCACACCAACCACTTTCAATTCACCCTGTTTTGTCTAAAAGGGCTTTTGGTTGACCCAATTTTGCTTTCTACACTTTCTTCTGTTCTTGGCACTCCCATATTTGTTTCATTTTTAGTTCATGTTTCTCACCTGTTCTTAATATCTCTTTTGGTCTCTCGAAAAGGAGAAATGTTCAAAGTGATTATACGTTTATTAAAAAATTAGAAATGGTTCCAACTTGTGTAAAAATGGGTTAAGTTAATCCTTTTTGCTTATAACGTCAAAAATGTAACGGTGTAGGTGCCCCCTAGGCAAAACATAATGATCTGTCCAATTCTTGTCATTGTGTGACACTGTGAGGTTAAATGACGTGTAAAATTAAAATTGCGACAAAATAAATGGATTATGTGGCAATGTTTTAACATATGTTAAAAAAAGAGGAGTTAGGGTTGGGGTTCGTGCAACTTGGTTCCTGAGGTGATGAAAGTAGTTGTCATGAGATAGGAATGGCTTCTTGCATGAACCAAATTTGGGGTTCTTTAATTAATTATAAAATTAAAATGAAACACCTCACTATGTTGTTCCATCATTTAATTTAAAATTGTAATTTTAAATTTCATATCATAGTATGTCTAAGTTCTTTTCAAAATACTTATTTAAAAGTATTATTATGAATTCAAATTGTATAATTTATTTTTAAATTTGAAATCATTTTAAATTACAGATTTCAAATATATTTGAATAATAAATTTCAACACTTATAAATAAACTAGCTAAAGCACCTTACCTTAAGCGTCTCAAACTCTGAAAACAATCAAACTCTGAAAACAAACCAAATAAAGGATGGAAAACTAGACATTAACTAAGAAGTAAAATAAACAAAAAATGTTATTTACACCTTTAACTTTTAAAAACATTCTAAAAAATTTGAAAATTTTAGTACATTTGAGAAAGCTTCTTTTGAAAGTCAATTTTAAGAAGAAAAAGAATACCCATATATTATATTGAGAAAGCTTCTTAGATTATACAATTGATAATCTAAGTTGGAAACACATAACTTCTATCTGAATGAAACAAAATAAGATAGAAGTTCATGTTTCTCACCTGTTCTTAATATCTCTTTTGGTCTCTCGAAAAGGAGAAATGTTCAAAGTGATTATACGTTTATTAAAAAATTAGAAATGGTTCCAACTTGTGTAAAAATGGGTTAAGTTAATCCTTTTTGCTTATAACGTCAAAAATGTAACGGTGTAGGTGCTCCCTAGGCAAAACATAATGATCTGTCCAATTCTTGTCATTGTCTGACACTGTGAGGTTAAATGACGTGTAAAATTAAAATTGCGACAAAATAAATGGATTATGTGGCAATGTTTTAACATATGTTAAAAAAAGAGGAGTTAGGGTTGGGGTTCGTGCAACTTGGTTCCTGAGGTGATGAAAGTAGTTGTCATGAGATAGGAATGGCTTCTTGCATGAACCAAATTTGGGGTTCTTTAATTAATTATAAAATTAAAATGAAACACCTCACTATGTTGTTCCATCATTTAATTTAAAATTGTAATTTTAAATTTCATATCATAGTATGTCTAAGTTCTTTTCAAAATACTTATTTAAAAGTATTATTATGAATTCAAATTGTATAATTTATTTTTAAATTTGAAATCATTTTAAATTACAGATTTCAAATATATTTGAATAATAAATTTCAACACTTATAAATAAACTAGCTAAAGCACCTTACCTTAAGCGTCTCAAACTCTGAAAACAATCAAACTCTGAAAACAAACCAAATAAAGGATGGAAAACTAGACATTAACTAAGAAGTAAAATAAACAAAAAATGTTATTTACACCTTTAACTTTTAAAAACATTCTAAAAAATTTGAAAATTTTAGTACATTTGAGAAAGCTTCTTTTGAAAGTCAATTTTAAGAAGAAAAAGAATACCCATATATTATATTGAGAAAGCTTCTTAGATTATACAATTGATAATCTAAGTTGGAAACACATAACTTCTATCTGAATGAAACAAAATAAGATAGACACAAAATTATATGAACATATATATGAAAACTAAGAGGATGATGTTATTAATGATAAACTCTAAAATTTTGTAAAATTGGGAAATGTAAATTTTGTCTCACAAAATTGTAATAAAGTGAAAAAAAAAACATAAAAATACACCAAAAACAACAAGTTTGAGCCTTACAAAAAATTACGAAAATCTTAATAAAATGAAATGGTTCAAAGAAAAACCTTAGAGTAGTTTTCTAACTTTAAATAATAGGTCGAAACATTATACTCTTTTCCAGAAAAAAAAAACAAGACTATTTTTTGAATCTTTTATCTAAAGTCTACTATACATTATTGTTAAAACTATAATTAAAAAATATAAACGTACATTAATTTATAAATATATTTTGAAACCGTTAAAAAGAAAATATTTATGAATATAATATAAATACATAATTACATTAATGATAAAATTAAAACTTTCTATAAATAAATTATACGGCTATTAATTCCATGAAAACATACATATATCTATATCTATATAAGGCAATGAGTAGTGTTTGAAACTATAATTAAGAGAAAGAAGATGAAGGTGTGTTTGGTATTGCTGATTCTAATAGTTGTTTCCATTGAGATTGGTATGTGATATAAGGTTTGAAAGTTGATTTTTGGTTTAAAATAAGTTTGTAAAGTTAAGAGTCATGGTTTAACATTGAAATATATTATGTATGTTTTGTGAAACAGAAAGCCAAGGGCCATTGAAAATGATAGAAGGAAAAGTGTGTGAAGTGATGCTATCTGACGATTGTGAAATTGATAATTGCTTCGTTGATTGCCCCAAGAAATATGGAGCAGGTGCAAGTGCTCATTGTAGCCTTAAAGGGGAATGCTTATGCGATTATCCATGTTGAGATATTTTTACAACCTTTTCTTTCATTTAATATATAATTCCACACTTATAATGTCATATTCAAACTAAATAAAATTATTCTCTTATCATTATATTTATTTATGTTCTTCTTCTCAATCCTTCTCCACAGTCTAATTATTCTTTACTTCAAACAATAACTTTGAAGTTTAGTTAGTATATATGTCAATGTATGATGTTTATTTTTCTCTTATCTATATTAACTATAGAAAAAAAAATTAAACAACTTCAGACTTAATAAATTTTTGTTAGATAATGTAAAAACCGAATTTTTGTAATTTTTTTCTTTCCTAAATTTATGTATTTCCTTTTTTAAAAAAATCAATTTTTCACTTATTTTTCTAAAATTTATGTCTTTTATACTTTTTGAGTTCAATTGCAATTGAAATATCAATTTTTTCTTTTTTTTGTTTTTTACTTTTTATTAAAAAATGTATAACAAACATGTAGCCCTTTCACAAATCAAAATACCATACACAAGAAATTTATCCAATAATTTTTCATACTTCTCACGTATACCAATATTATTATTATTATTATTATTATATTATTATTATTATTATTATTATTATTTAAATATCAGACACTGTGAAACAACCGGTAGCAACAACCGAAATTGTTGCTATAGTGAAAATGTTTGGCTATAACTAGAGTATTCCTCCGCGTTGAGCGACACTTGAGTCTCATAATGGAGCGTGAGTTTGCTATCCTTGAGTGTCCTTCGAGAGTGTCCTAATTTTGTGAGGAACCTCTCTCTCTAAGTATGCCTTTTGTTTTCGCATTCTTGTAAGTGTTTCATCCTCTCAATCTTTCGTTTTGTTCCTTCTTTCCTTTAAGCTTTCTTTTAATCCATGTTCTTTTACATTTACGTTCGTTCGTTGTCTTGTTATACTTTTTTATTTGTTTTGTTATTTCACCACTCTTCACTTTTTTTTTATACTAATAAACTAATAATGGGGTATATAAGCTGGAAAACTGTTGTTAACCTCCCTTCGTGAACAATGCTACGTACCCTAAATCTGGTAAGATCCTTTGTGAAGACCGGGATACATCTGGTCTGGACTTCAAACTAGACTATGGACAAAATTGAGTTAAAAGAAAACTAATTGTATCAACCCTCTTTGACACAAACATAATATTTCTGCACTTTTGTTTCTTAGAAAAATGAACAAAAATTTTAAAAATTTGGAAGTTCAAGACAAGTTGGGATATAAACAATGGTCCTTTTCTTCTTAACTTTATTTTTACTATTTTTATAATTTAAATAATTTTATATTCATATTAATATTATTATTATTATTATTATTATTATTGTTATTGTTGTTATTATTGTTACTCATTATTTTTCTTCTAGTAATATATTGGTTCTTTTTGTCCTTTTAAGTTTTTATTATTTAATTTTACTTTTAATGATATATTGATCCTTTTACTATTTATATTCTTATTATTTAACTATATTCTGTCTACTATACTTTTTCAGTTCTTTAGTTTATTTATATTTTTTATTTAATTTATTTTTAATTATATACTAGTCCATTTCTCTTTATGTTTCTTTAATTAAATTATATTTAAAGCCTTTGTTTGAATTATTCTTTTATGTTTTAATTTTAAATATTATGCTTATAATTCAAGAAATTTATATAAAAAAAGCATAAAAATAAATAAATTTTAATTAAACAAACATTGATGAAAAGAAGTTATCTATATACTTTATTATTATCTTTATATTTTTCAATTATTCTTTCATATTTGTTTATATTATTATCTTTATATTTTTCAATTATTTGTTCATATTTGTTTATATTGTGTTTATAAATTATTGACTAAAATAATGTATGATGTATCCTAATAATAAAGTTTTAGTAATGCTTGAAACTATATTAAAATGTCTTAAGTAGGTTAGTTGAACTTAGGAAGAGTCCTTTGATTTGCTTGTGTTAATACATGAGTTTCTACATTTGAAAAGTAAGAGTCCTTTAGTTTGCTTGTGTTAACACATGACTTTCTACATTTGAAAAGTCATAATTTAGTATAGTGCATTATTAAAGGTAAGGATCATGATAAGGTTTAAGACAACAATTATTGTGCAGGGAATATCTATATAATTTAGAGTAGTATCCTAAATTAGGATATTCATAGACTAAATTTATGACTATTTAATACCTGCTCAACATGGTCAAAGTTATGTAATGAGTATATATGTTTTTATGGACTCTAAGAAGGTTAATATTCTTGAGAAAAAAAATTATTATAATTATAACACTAATTTTAGTGAAAAATATTCAACTACATAATATTTTTTTAATAACTTTTAATGTTTACAATGGATCATTGGATATAAGACATGAATCCATATGTTTGATAAAAAAATATATTGAGTCTTATAGTTGTATCATGTTACAAAATTAGCAAGTGTACCAAATCATGAATTAATAAAGATGATAAGTCTAGATATAATTTCCCATATACTTATGTTGTTTAGAAAAATAATGTTTATTCACTACAATGTTTAATGACTTTTGCATGAGTTAAACGGTCTACAATAGTTGTTAGACGCTATTATATTGGTTCGTTTCAACCTGAGCAACGTCCACTTCTTCCTTAAGACCTCTTAAAGGATTCCACTAATCTTTAACAAAGATTACACAAGTTTCACCATTTCTGGTTTAAAACGAATATCAACCACTACTGGTCTCAACACTAGTTTCACCATTAATCTTTTAAGTTTTTCTCTCTCTCTCTTTCTTTCTTTTTACTCAACAGGATCTGACTCTAGATAGTTTTAAGAGAACTCTTGATCTTCCATGATGATGATTTTTCTTTTCATTCCATAAGAATCAATCCTCATCTTCAGTTTTTTCTTTTTCTTCAAGGATATTCTATTTATACACCTTTTGACAATGTAACCGGTGGACGATGCTTGTCCTTAAGATTTGGTGATAATATATCTGTTAGATGAAGCTTGTCCTCGAGTTCATAGCTTTGTCATAGATGGCAGTCATAGCTTGATGTCTATTTGTCAGAGCAAACTTACTTTTTTAGTACTTCATCAAAAGTAGATTGTACTATCTCTTTGGCGTGACTTTTGATGAGATGATCGTTCCATAAGTGTCTTCTTGTCTTTAACATTTATTTCTGACTTGTACTTGATAGAGCAGGTTGACACTTGTAATAGGCAATCTGCAGAAGGTAGAGTATATATGCATGCAGCAAATATGTTCTTTCTTTTATTACTTTTGCTAGTTTTGAACATTGAACATTTAATGACATTTAACGCTTTTCGCATTCTCTACCGTTCAGGTAGGATTTGATTGTTTGAGCTTTCTAGTGAAGATACCAAATGTTTTATGAGAGCTTCATTGTTGGATGAAAACACGTTTGACACATGGTATCATTTAGCCTATGGGAGACTTCTCCTAACGACACTTTGTTTAGTAGATACTCGTTGAGTTCAAGAGCATTTTTAGTAAGACATCTTTTATCATGTGTTTTTGGAACAAGATTTGTCCTTTTTAGTGCATTTACCCAAAATATCATCTTATGATAAGATTTCGTCTACCTTATTTAACTAGGCATGCCACGAGTGCATTTAGCAAGACTCACATTAAATAGCTAAACCGTTTAATGGTGCGTCTTTTATAAAGACCTTTCTCTTAGCGGTTCTCTTATACCTTATTTTCTTATTTGTATTGTATAGAATAATACGTAGTCAGTTATCTTTTGTTAGTGTTGTTCATTAGTCCATAAGATGTGTGTAGTCGTTAAATGATCGTGGCCCATCCCTTAGCAACCTTTCTTTCTACCTACACTTATGTTTAGTTACGTGACTCTTTTCATAGGTGAATTCTTACATTTTGCATATAAGATTCTTTAGATTTTTTATGTTGTTACGCTTAGTGTTTTGTCGACTCGTTAATAGAAACACCATTTAGAAAACAAAAAATATTTAATATATAAAACGTTTAATATATGATCTTTAAACTATATAAAACGTTAAATTTTTTAAAAGGACTTTGGGCTAACCCAATTTTAATTTTATTATTTAAACTATATAATAATAATACTATTAACAATAATAATAATAATAAGTATTATTATTATTAGTTAGTCACGCACATACAACTCGATTCAAAGATATATAAAAAAGATAGTTTCAATGCTAACATGGAAAAGTGTTTTAAACCATATTAATTGAAGATGATTATTTATAGTTTTAATGAATTTTGAAAAATATGAATGTAACTAATGAAATTTATAAAAAAATATAAAATTTATAAAAAAATATAAAATTTATAAATTAATATTATAAAATTACAAAGTTTTTACGGAATTCACACCAGATGGACCATCCCAATTCTCTCCACTTCTCCCTACTTCCATAGATTCACAATTTTTTTTGTCTTTATCAAGAGAACATGCCTCACACCAACCACTTTCAATTCACCCTGTTTTGTCTAAAAGGGCTTTTGGTTGACCCAATTTTGCTTTCTACACTTTCTTCTGTTCTTGGCACTCCCATATTTGTTTCATTTTTAGTTCATGTTTCTCACCTGTTCTTAATATCTCTTTTGGTCTCTCGAAAAGGAGAAATGTTCAAAGTGATTATACGTTTATTAAAAAATTAGAAATGGTTCCAACTTGTGTAAAAATGGGTTAAGTTAATCCTTTTTGCTTATAACGTCAAAAATGTAACGGTGTAGGTGCCCCCTAGGCAAAACATAATGATCTGTCCAATTCTTGTCATTGTGTGACACTGTGAGGTTAAATGACGTGTAAAATTAAAATTGCGACAAAATAAATGGATTATGTGGCAATGTTTTAACATATGTTAAAAAAAGAGGAGTTAGGGTTGGGGTTCGTGCAACTTGGTTCCTGAGGTGATGAAAGTAGTTGTCATGAGATAGGAATGGCTTCTTGCATGAACCAAATTTGGGGTTCTTTAATTAATTATAAAATTAAAATGAAACACCTCACTATGTTGTTCCATCATTTAATTTAAAATTGTAATTTTAAATTTCATATCATAGTATGTCTAAGTTCTTTTCAAAATACTTATTTAAAAGTATTATTATGAATTCAAATTGTATAATTTATTTTTAAATTTGAAATCATTTTAAATTACAGATTTCAAATATATTTGAATAATAAATTTCAACACTTATAAATAAACTAGCTAAAGCACCTTACCTTAAGCGTCTCAAACTCTGAAAACAATCAAACTCTGAAAACAAACCAAATAAAGGATGGAAAACTAGACATTAACTAAGAAGTAAAATAAACAAAAAATGTTATTTACACCTTTAACTTTTAAAAACATTCTAAAAAATTTGAAAATTTTAGTACATTTGAGAAAGCTTCTTTTGAAAGTCAATTTTAAGAAGAAAAAGAATACCCATATATTATATTGAGAAAGCTTCTTAGATTATACAATTGATAATCTAAGTTGGAAACACATAACTTCTATCTGAATGAAACAAAATAAGATAGAAGTTCATGTTTCTCACCTGTTCTTAATATCTCTTTTGGTCTCTCGAAAAGGAGAAATGTTCAAAGTGATTATACGTTTATTAAAAAATTAGAAATGGTTCCAACTTGTGTAAAAATGGGTTAAGTTAATCCTTTTTGCTTATAACGTCAAAAATGTAACGGTGTAGGTGCCCCCTAGGCAAAACATAATGATCTGTCCAATTCTTGTCATTGTGTGACACTGTGAGGTTAAATGACGTGTAAAATTAAAATTGCGACAAAATAAATGGATTATGTGGCAATGTTTTAACATATGTTAAAAAAAGAGGAGTTAGGGTTGGGGTTCGTGCAACTTGGTTCCTGAGGTGATGAAAGTAGTTGTCATGAGATAGGAATGGCTTCTTGCATGAACCAAATTTGGGGTTCTTTAATTAATTATAAAATTAAAATGAAACACCTCACTATGTTGTTCCATCATTTAATTTAAAATTGTAATTTTAAATTTCATATCATAGTATGTCTAAGTTCTTTTCAAAATACTTATTTAAAAGTATTATTATGAATTCAAATTGTATAATTTATTTTTAAATTTGAAATCATTTTAAATTACAGATTTCAAATATATTTGAATAATAAATTTCAACACTTATAAATAAACTAGCTAAAGCACCTTACCTTAAGCGTCTCAAACTCTGAAAACAATCAAACTCTGAAAACAAACCAAATAAAGGATGGAAAACTAGACATTAACTAAGAAGTAAAATAAACAAAAAATGTTATTTACACCTTTAACTTTTAAAAACATTCTAAAAAATTTGAAAATTTTAGTACATTTGAGAAAGCTTCTTTTGAAAGTCAATTTTAAGAAGAAAAAGAATACCCATATATTATATTGAGAAAGCTTCTTAGATTATACAATTGATAATCTAAGTTGGAAACACATAACTTCTATCTGAATGAAACAAAATAAGATAGACACAAAATTATATGAACATATATATGAAAACTAAGAGGATGATGTTATTAATGATAAACTCTAAAATTTTGTAAAATTGGGAAATGTAAATTTTGTCTCACAAAATTGTAATAAAGTGAAAAAAAAAAACATAAAAATACACCAAAAACAACAAGTTTGAGCCTTACAAAAAATTACGAAAATCTTAATAAAATGAAATGGTTCAAAGAAAAACCTTAGAGTAGTTTTCTAACTTTAAATAATAGGTCGAAACATTATACTCTTTTCCAGAAAAAAAAACAAGACTATTTTTTGAATCTTTTATCTAAAGTCTACTATACATTATTGTTAAAACTATAATTAAAAAATATAAACGTACATTAATTTATAAATATATTTTGAAACCGTTAAAAAGAAAATATTTATGAATATAATATAAATACATAATTACATTAATGATAAAATTAAAACTTTCTATAAATAAATTATACGGCTATTAATTCCATGAAAACATACATATATCTATATCTATATAAGGCAATGAGTAGTGTTTGAAACTATAATTAAGAGAAAGAAGATGAAGGTGTGTTTGGTATTGCTGATTCTAATAGTTGTTTCCATTGAGATTGGTATGTGATATAAGGTTTGAAAGTTGATTTTTGGTTTAAAATAAGTTTGTAAAGTTAAGAGTCATGGTTTAACATTGAAATATATTATGTATGTTTTGTGAAACAGAAAGCCAAGGGCCATTGAAAATGATAGAAGGAAAAGTGTGTGAAGTGATGCTATCTGACGATTGTGAAATTGATAATTGCTTCGTTGATTGCCCCAAGAAATATGGAGCAGGTGCAAGTGCTCATTGTAGCCTTAAAGGGGAATGCTTATGCGATTATCCATGTTGAGATATTTTTACAACCTTTTCTTTCATTTAATATATAATTCCACACTTATAATGTCATATTCAAACTAAATAAAATTATTCTCTTATCATTATATTTATTTATGTTCTTCTTCTCAATCCTTCTCCACAGTCTAATTATTCTTTACTTCAACAATAACTTTGAAGTTTAGTTAGTATATATGTCAATGTATGATGTTTATTTTTCTCTTATCTATATTAACTATAGAAAAAAAAATTAAACAACTTCAGACTTAATAAATTTTTGTTAGATAATGTAAAAACCAAATTTTTGTAATTTTTTTCTTTCCTAAATTTATGTATTTCCTTTTTTAAAAAAATCAATTTTTCACTTATTTTTCTAAAATTTATGTCTTTTATACTTTTTGAGTTCAATTGCAATTGAAATATCAATTTTTTCTTTTTTTTTTTTTACTTTTTATTAAAAAATGTATAACAAACATGTAGCCCTTTCACAAATCAAAATACCATACACAAGAAATTTATCCAATAATTTTTCATACTTCTCACGTATACCAATATTATTATTATTATTATTATTATTATTATTATTATTATTTAAATATCAGACACTGTGAAACAACCGGTAGCAACAACCGAAATTGTTGCTATAGTGAAAATGTTTGGCTATAACTAGAGTATTCCTCCGCGTTGAGCGACACTTGAGTCTCATAATGGAGCGTGAGTTTGCTATCCTTGAGTGTCCTTCGAGAGTGTCCTAATTTTGTGAGGAACCTCTCTCTCTAAGTATGCCTTTTGTTTTCGCATTCTTGTAAGTGTTTCATCCTCTCAATCTTTCGTTTTGTTCCTTCTTTCCTTTAAGCTTTCTTTTAATCCATGTTCTTTTACATTTACGTTCGTTCGTTGTTCTTGTTATACTTTTTTATTTGTTTTGTTATTTCACCACTCTTCACTTTTTTTTTATACTAATAAACTAATAATGGGGTATATAAGCTGGAAAACTGTTGTTAACCTCCCTTCGTGAACAATGCTACGTACCCTAAATCTGGTAAGATCCTTTGTGAAGACCGGGATACATCTGGTCTGGACTTCAAACTAGACTATGGACAAAATTGAGTTAAAAGAAAACTAATTGTATCAACCCTCTTTGACACAAACATAATATTTCTGCACTTTTGTTTCTTAGAAAAATGAACAAAAATTTTAAAAATTTGGAAGTTCAAGACAAGTTGGGATATAAACAATGGTCCTTTTCTTCTTAACTTTATTTTTACTATTTTTATAATTTAAATAATTTTATATTCATATTAATATTATTATTATTATTATTATTATTGTTATTGTTGTTATTATTGTTACTCATTATTTTTCTTCTAGTAATATATTGGTTCTTTTTGTCCTTTTAAGTTTTTATTATTTAATTTTACTTTTAATGATATATTGATCCTTTTACTATTTATATTCTTATTATTTAACTATATTCTGTCTACTATACTTTTTCAGTTCTTTAGTTTATTTATATTTTTTATTTAATTTATTTTTAATTATATACTAGTCCATTTCTCTTTATGTTTCTTTAATTAAATTATATTTAAAGCCTTTGTTTGAATTATTCTTTTATGTTTTAATTTTAAATATTATGCTTATAATTCAAGAAATTTATATAAAAAAAGCATAAAAATAAATAAATTTTAATTAAACAAACATTGATGAAAAGAAGTTATCTATATACTTTATTATTATCTTTATATTTTTCAATTATTCTTTCATATTTGTTTATATTATTATCTTTATATTTTTCAATTATTTGTTCATATTTGTTTATATTGTGTTTATAAATTATTGACTAAAATAATGTATGATGTATCCTAATAATAAAGTTTTAGTAATGCTTGAAACTATATTAAAATGTCTTAAGTAGGTTAGTTGAACTTAGGAAGAGTCCTTTGATTTGCTTGTGTTAATACATGAGTTTCTACATTTGAAAAGTAAGAGTCCTTTAGTTTGCTTGTGTTAACACATGACTTTCTACATTTGAAAAGTCATAATTTAGTATAGTGCATTATTAAAGGTAAGGATCATGATAAGGTTTAAGACAACAATTATTGTGCAGGGAATATCTATATAATTTAGAGTAGTATCCTAAATTAGGATATTCATAGACTAAATTTATGACTATTTAATACCTGCTCAACATGGTCAAAGTTATGTAATGAGTATATATGTTTTTATGGACTCTAAGAAGGTTAATATTCTTGAGAAAAAAAATTATTATAATTATAACACTAATTTTAGTGAAAAATATTCAACTACATAATATTTTTTTAATAACTTTTAATGTTTACAATGGATCATTGGATATAAGACATGAATCCATATGTTTGATAAAAAAATATATTGAGTCTTATAGTTGTATCATGTTACAAAATTAGCAAGTGTACCAAATCATGAATTAATAAAGATGATAAGTCTAGATATAATTTCCCATATACTTATGTTGTTTAGAAAAATAATGTTTATTCACTACAATGTTTAATGACTTTTGCATGAGTTAAACGGTCTACAATAGTTGTTAGACGCTATTATATTGGTTCGTTTCAACCTGAGCAACGTCCACTTCTTCCTTAAGACCTCTTAAAGGATTCCACTAATCTTTAACAAAGATTACACAAGTTTCACCATTTCTGGTTTAAAACGAATATCAACCACTACTGGTCTCAACACTAGTTTCACCATTAATCTTTTAAGTTTTTCTCTCTCTCTCTTTCTTTCTTTTTACTCAACAGGATCTGACTCTAGATAGTTTTAAGAGAACTCTTGATCTTCCATGATGATGATTTTTCTTTTCATTCCATAAGAATCAATCCTCATCTTCAGTTTTTTCTTTTTCTTCAAGGATATTCTATTTATACACCTTTTGACAATGTAACCGGTGGACGATGCTTGTCCTTAAGATTTGGTTTAAAATAAGTTTGTAAAGTTAAGAGTCATGGTTTAACATTGAAATATATTATGTATGTTTTGTGAAACAGAAAGCCAAGGGCCATTGAAAATGATAGAAGGAAAAGTGTGTGAAGTGATGCTATCTGACGATTGTGAAATTGATAATTGCTTCGTTGATTGCCCCAAGAAATATGGAGCAGGTGCAAGTGCTCATTGTAGCCTTAAAGGGGAATGCTTATGCGATTATCCATGTTGAGATATTTTTACAACCTTTTCTTTCATTTAATATATAATTCCACACTTATAATGTCATATTCAAACTAAATAAAATTATTCTCTTATCATTATATTTATTTATGTTCTTCTTCTCAATCCTTCTCCACAGTCTAATTATTCTTTACTTCAAACAATAACTTTGAAGTTTAGTTAGTATATATGTCAATGTATGATGTTTATTTTTCTCTTATCTATATTAACTATAGAAAAAAAAATTAAACAACTTCAGACTTAATAAATTTTTGTTAGATAATGTAAAAACCGAATTTTTGTAATTTTTTTCTTTCCTAAATTTATGTATTTCCTTTTTTAAAAAAATCAATTTTTCACTTATTTTTCTAAAATTTATGTCTTTTATACTTTTTGAGTTCAATTGCAATTGAAATATCAATTTTTTCTTTTTTTTGTTTTTTAATTTTTATTAAAAAATGTATAACAAACATGTAGCCCTTTCACAAATCAAAATACCATACACAAGAAATTTATCCAATAATTTTTCATACTTCTCACGTATACCAATATTATTATTATTATTATTATTATTATTATTATTATTATTATTATTTAAATATCAGACACTGTGAAACAACCGGTAGCAACAACCGAAATTGTTGCTACAGTGAAAATGTTTGGCTATAACTAGAGTATTCCTCCGCGTTGAGCGACACTTGAGTCTCATAATGGAGCGTGAGTTTGCTATCCTTGAGTGTCCTTCGAGAGTGTCCTAATTTTGTGAGGAACCTCTCTCTCTAAGTATGCCTTTTGTTTTCGCATTCTTGTAAGTGTTTCATCCTCTCAATCTTTCGTTTTGTTCCTTCTTTCCTTTAAGCTTTCTTTTAATCCATGTTCTTTTACATTTACGTTCGTTCGTTGTTCTTGTTATAATTTTTTATTTGTTTTGTTATTTCACCACTCTTCACTTTTTTTTATACTAATAAACTAATAATGGGGTATATAAGGTGGAAAACTGTTGTTAACCTCCCTTCGTGAACAATGCTACGTACCCTAAATCTGGTAAGATCCTTTGTGAAGACCGGGATACATCTGGTCTGGACTTCAAACTAGACTATGGACAAAATTGAGTTAAAAGAAAACTAATTGTATCAACCCTCTTTGACACAAACATAATATTTCTGCACTTTTGTTTCTTAGAAAAATGAACAAAAATTTTAAAAATTTGGAAGTTCAAGACAAGTTGGGATATAAACAATGGTCCTTTTCTTCTTAACTTTATTTTTACTATTTTTATTATTTAAATAATTTTATATTCATATTAACATTATTATTATTATTATTATTATTATTATTATTATTATTATTATTGTTATTGTTGTTATTATTGTTACTCATTATTTTTCTTCTAGTAATATATTGGTTCTTTTTGTCCTTTTAAGTTTTTATTATTTAATTTTACTTTTAATGATATATTGATCCTTTTACTATTTATATTCTTATTATTTAACTATATTCTGTCTACTATACTTTTTCAGTTCTTTAGTTTGTTTATATTTTTTATTTAATTTATTTTTAATTATATACTAGTCCATTTCTCTTTATGTTTCTTTAATTAAATTATATTTAAAGCCTTTGTTTGAATTATTCTTTTATGTTTTAATTTTAAATATTATGCTTATAATTCAAGAAATTTATATAAAAAAAGCATAAAAATAAATAAATTTTAATTAAACAAACATTGATGAAAAGAAGTTATCTATATACTTTATTATTATCTTTATATTTTTCAATTATTCTTTCATATTTGTTTATATTATTATCTTTATATTTTTCAATTATTTGTTCATATTTGTTTATATTGTGTTTATAAATTATTGACTAAAATAATGTATGATGTATCCTAATAATAAAGTTTTAGTAATGCTTGAAACTATATTAAAATGTCTTAAGTAGGTTAGTTGAACTTAGGAAGAGTCCTTTGATTTGCTTGTGTTAATACATGAGTTTCTACATTTGAAAAATAAGAGTCCTTTAGTTTGCTTGTGTTAACACATGACTTTCTACATTTGAAAAGTCATAATTTAGTATAGTGCATTATTAAAGGTAAGGATCATGATAAGGTTTAAGACAATTGTGCAGGGAATATCTATATAATTTAGAGTAGTATCCTAAATTAGGATATTCATAGACTAAATTTATGACTATTTAATACCTGCTCAACATGGTCAAAGTTATGTAATGAGTATATATGTTTTTATGGACTCTAAGAAGGTTAATATTCTTGAGAAAAAAAATTATTATAATTATAACACTAATTTTAGTGAAAAATATTCAACTACATAATATTTTTTTAATAACTTTTAATGTTTACAATGGATCATTGGATATAAGACATGAATCCATATGTTTGATAAAAAAATATATTGAGTCTTATAGTTGTATCATGTTACAAAATTAGCAAGTGTACCAAATCATGAATTAATAAAGATGATAAGTCTAGATATAATTTCCCATATACTTATGTTGTTTAGAAAAATAATGTTTATTCACTACAATGTTTAATGACTTTTGCATGGGTTAAACGGTCTACAATAGTTGTTAGACGCTATTATATTGGTTCGTTTCAACCTGAGCAACGTCCACTTCTTCCTTAAGACCTCTTAAAGGATTCCACTAATCTTTAACAAAGATTACACAAGTTTCACCATTTCTGGTTTAAAACGAACACTACAAGAATCGCGCTTATTACCGGCGGAACATTATCGAAGGATTTTCGGCCGTCGGTACAACTGAATTACCGAAGGCCTTGGAAAGCATTACCGAAGCTGTGTGTTGATTTAATTTAGCGAGGGTGTTTGGCCGTCGATAAGTGGCCTGACTTAAGCATTTGGGCGTATTGGAGGAGTTTGTCTCCAATTTCGTGACACTCGAAAATTAGAAATTTCCCTCTCGTCCTTTGCTTCCATTCTCGCCCTCTCCCTTCGCGTTTATCTCCCTCTCCCTTGGCGTTTATCCGTACTGGCGGTCGTTGGCATTGTGTGCCGATATCATTGACAGCAATACCTTAGTGGGTGGTTGGGGTTGTTTGTTTGGTTAGGGTTCTTCGAAACGTTGTCGGTGTTGGGGTTGGGGTGGTGGTTGGTGGTGTGCGCTTCAGGCTGTTGCGGCAGTAGGGGTGCTGATTCGTGGTTGTTGGCGTGTGTAAGTCATTGCGGTGAAGCCAAGGTTGGTTGTTGCGTTGAGAGCTCGCAGTCTTCCTTCGATCATTCTGGAGTGCGAGGTAAGGTCTTTGTTTTAGAACGCGTCCTCAATAAATTGTTTGCCCAGTTCATGCCTATATGTGTGGAATGTGTTTTGTGTTTATGGATATTTTATAAATTGTTTGTGTTTCGCGTGGTTAAGCAGGTCTGATGTTCATTTATTGATGAATGGGCATGTGTCTAGAGTTGAATAAGAATGATTGTATGGAGTGAAGTAAGTTAAATTGAATCTAGTTAGGCTGTAAATGAACATTATAATGTAGTTACTAAATTATTCTGACTATGTCCTTCACTGTGTTAACTAATGAACATGTGTATTAGGTAAGGGAGGGGTTGGGTTCATGATAAATCAGGATTAACAGGGGTTTCATTAAATGAAATGGGGCTGTTTTGGGAAGTACGATAAAACTGAATGAAGTCTTATAATTGTTTCTTTACTGGTTGTCATAAACCAGTGGCTGCACTATCAACTCAACATTAAAAATGTTTCTCTTCATTTGAAACCTTCCCTTTCTCTAACTTTTTCATCTCCACCTTTGGTAGTGAATTCTGGTTTTGAATCCTATAATGCTGATGAGATAATTGTGCTGCCATCTGTGTTTCAGCCAATAATTTAGAAGCAACTTCTGCTACTTTTTTTTGTTAATTTCTTTTGCCCTGTTTGAAGCTGCTTTGTCAGCTCATTCTCCACTGGTCTGTTTGCTGCTTCAGCCATCTCAGTCCTTTTCAAGACTTCCTGTGTTTCATTTTTCATATCCTCAATTTCCTCTTGGGTTTCCTCTAACCTTTTTAGAACTTAATTTTCACTCACCTTTGTAGCTTCCACCTCTGCTTTGGCAGCATCCAATTTCATATCTTCTAATTTATCAGACTCCTCAACCTTATGAACTAAGGACTTAAAATCCTCCCCTGATATGTTGAACAGCACTTGCCTCAACTGTTTTTGCTACCTCTACTTCTTTCAATGCTGCTTTGAGCTTTATTTGGGCATCTTCTAAAACAAGTTCAGTGACTGCAACTTCCATCTTCAATTGTGCAGCCTCATTCTTCCAGTCTTGTGTTTCTTCCCTTGCATTTTCAGTTTTAGTGAACAACTGGTTCAATTTCCAAATCATTTCCTCTTATGCACCTCTAGCTTTTGATTCTTCTACAAATGTTGCTATACTTTGAACTTAACCATTTCAACAAGATTTAAATATCAAAACAAACTTGTTTGAGCTGCTAATGGACACTAATTCAAAATGTCACTTTTGCAACATTCAATTATGTAGAAAATTAACAGAACCTCATCACCAATTCTGAGTTTTAGGAATTCAAATGACCGGTTAACAATAAAAAAGACTCAAAGAACTTTGAACTAACTGAACTAAGCTAGAAAAGGTGCAACTAAGTATGAAGAGAGCATAAATGAACTTACAAAGAAATTTAGCACAATGAAAAACTAATTATAAGACCAAAAGAAGCATGATTCAGATTTGAGAATTTAATTTCTTGGGAGAATTGAATGAGAATCTGCACATATCAAGTTTCTGAATAGTTTCTTCCAATCAATGTAAAAGTATTGCACAAAAATGGTTATCTCTTAGTGTATAATGACAACACCCATATTAGCCTTAGTTTCCTAAATAGCTATTTTCTTATGTAAGCTAATTTTATAATTTTAAAGTTGATTCCTAGGCTTTTGACCTGCAATCAAAGTCTGTAACCACAAACAATTAGTGTGAAAGTGTTGTCTACTTAATTTTTGCCACAAAAATGACTCACAACTTGGTGGTTTAAGACACGAAATGTCACAGCAGTGACTGTATGTCAAAACTAATCACTGCTGCAACTTGGATTAAAGTTTTGAAACTTGTTCACAGTTTGAATTGGCTCAAATCCAAACTGTTATTCAAAAACACCTTGCCACTTCCCAATTTTGACTGAAAGTTGAGGGTTTAGTATACTATTATGCACTTAGACCATTATACCACTAATTGAACTTTGCTAGCAAGTTTTAAACATCATTTTAGACTTACTCAAACTGTCAGACAACATAGAAATGGTAGCATTCGAAATCTGACTTTGTTATGGCCAAAAATGCAGAAAAATCACTCCATCACAAAAGCAAAACTGAGTTTATAATATTCAATGGACTAGGAAATAAGTTTTGGTGATTTGTTTTGGTATAAGAGGAACTTTCAGTAGTTCCCTTATTATTATGCTTTAATCCAGTGCCTAGTTATTATGGTGTTGTTGTGAAGTGTTTAAAGTATACATGTGTTGCTATAAGGTTCGTAATCCAAATGCTTGGTGGTCAGATTGTTAAGACCAGTGTTCCAGTTGTTGTAAGGACCATTTTCAGTTGCTTAGTTGCTAAGAACCAATGTCTTTTTGTATTTCCAACGTGCCTTTATTGTATTAGGACCTAAGTTAGCAATTTTAGTTGTTGTAAGGCCTTTGTACAATAGTTCAGTTCCTTTAATTGGAAGGGTGAGTTTAGGGATGAGGAAGTGAGGGAGAAAGGGATTAAAGGGTGGTAATTTGTAGAGGAAAAAAACTGAACAGAGAGGAAATACTTGAACAGTGAACTGCTGCTTTTGGATTCAGAACCATGGCTTTGTTTGTTGATGCATCTAGGGGGATGTATTGAAGATGTGCCGTGAGATTGGAGGTGAATGGAGGCTTGGAAGGCAGTTGAAACCAAGGGAACAGTGGCGGCAGCAACTGCAGATTCTGGAGGAATTTCTAAATCAGTCCACACATGATTCTGTAATCACAAATCTGCATCACATTTGCTTCTCTGGTTTGATCACGTGCAATCTGTTTTGTCTAGATTTCTTTGCATCTAAAGCTTTGAACAGGTTTATTTGGTGATGTTAAACATGTTCCAGGCAGTGCCAACCAGTATTAATCACTACAATGCAATAAGCATAGTTGAGTTCCTCAAAAATCTGGTTTCAAGTGCTGTCACAGTTTTCATTCAATCTTTTTCACCGTGATTGTTGTCTTTGATGTGTCTTAGGTGTTTAAAATTCTTCTAGCTGATATTCTGTAGTTAGATCTAGTGTTAGGACATTCCTAGAGTCATTGTGTGTGCTTTCAAATTGTCATTTCCATGCTTTCAAAATCTGATGCAATTTTGGTCCAATTTTCTTGAATTTTGGCAACTGCTACTGTCATACAAAGTTGCTGGCTGTTTCTATGCATTATGAACAATTGAACAAGTATATTTTGTCATTTTCAACTTGTGTACACTGTTCAAATGGTTCTTGAGAAGCCTATATGCAGATTTCTTCTTTAAACCACCCTATTTTGTTGCATTTTTGGCTACAGCAGAGGTGATTTGATGACTCTGGTTGTTTCAGTGCAGTTTAACCATTTTTGAAAGTGTATTTTGCCATTCCAAACTTGTGTGCACTGTGCATTTGGTCAAATTTGAGCTGATATGAAAAATCACTTCCTAAACCATTAATTTTACCTAAATTTGGAAGTGAACTAGTGAATTTCAGCTGCAGTATGATTCCTTACTGTTTCAGTGTTTAAACATTTTCCATTTGATGATACAAACTTCCTTGAAGTGTCATTTGACCATTAGCATCACTCAAACTCATTTTAGCCACTGCTGTTAATTTTTCCAGCCACTTTATAAGGTGCAGAGTTCATTTTATTTCTGTTTGCCATTGTTCTTCTTTGGTTTTTCATCTTTGGATTGGCAAAAGCTGGGTTTAAGTTTCCAAATACATTTATATGCTTATCCAAGTGTATAGCAATCATAAAAAGCACTTTGAACCCTGCAATCCAGATTTGAAAGATCCAAAACCAGAAAACACCAAAATCTGCTGTTCTTTGTGGCATTTTGTCAAACAGTTTGGCATTTTCATCAAACACTTTCACTGCACTTGAATTTCCTCTTTGTTTTGAGTTTTCTTGTTTTTCTAATCTGTTCTAGACCTTATCTTAGGTTCCTTTTGTGTGCTAGCCTTTATTCCGGCCCCAAAGTGTTTAGAAATCACCTTTTCTTGACTTCTATAGCTGCTGTCATATTAATTCTGCATTTAAGTTGGATGCACCTTACTTTTAATCACTCACGGGTTTTTGTGAAATTGGTTGCTGGAATATCATTTGGTGGTGGAATTTTAACATCCAGCTAAGCTTTATCAAAGGGGTAGCATCTTAAGGAGTGGAGGTCTTGCTAACTTTGCTACAAGGGAACTTCAAGAGGACTTTCCATTGGCTGTCCAGCACTTCTTTGCAGCAGAAAAACATCACTTTAGAGTTATATTTCAGCTCATTTCTTTTGCTGTAGCAGCCACACTTGGCTTTGTATAAATTCTTTTACACTTCTTTGTATAAGTGGCATTCTATCACGGAACCTTTGATAATTGATTGCATCTTTGAGATGCACATTATGCATGTTTGTATGTGCTTGAAAACTGATATGCAGGTCTGTTTGTAATTGAAAGTTGATATGTCTGGGTTGCACAAGAAATACCATCTCTCTGAAACCTTCTCTGCAATTTACCGAAGGCTTTTGCCCTTCGGTAAATGCCCACAGTAGGTCATTACCGAAGGCTTCTGCCCTTCGGTAAATACCCTCGTATGGTCATTACCGAAGGCTTTCGCCCTTCGGTAATTATCGAGGGCTTCTGCCCTTCGGTAATTACCGAAGGCTTTTGGCCCTCGGTAATTACCGAAGGCTTTTGGCCCTCGGTAATTACCGAAGGTTTTTGGCCCTCGGTAATTACCGAAGGGCACAAGCCCTCGGTAATTATTAGCGACAAGAGATTTACCGAAGGATTTTTGGCCGTCGATAAGCCTTCGGTAAACACCCTTTATCGACGGCTTATGGCAGTTTCCGAGGGCTTCTGGCCTTCGGTAATGCCCAACTTTTTTGTAGTGGAATATCAACCACTACTGGTCTCAACACTAGTTTCACCATTAATCTTTTAAGTTTTTCTCTCTCTCTCTTTCTTTCTTTTTACTCAACAGGATCTAACTCTAGATAGTTTTAAGAGAACTCTTGATCTTCCATGATGATGATTTTTCTTTTCATTCCATAAGAATCAATCCTCATCTTCAGTTTTTTCTTTTTCTTCAAGGATATTCTATTTATACACCTTTTGACAATGTAACCGGTGGACGATGCTTGTCCTTAAGATTTGGTGATAATATATCTGTTAGATGAAGCTTGTCCTCGAGTTCATAGCTTTGTCATAGATGGCAGTCATAGCTTGATGTCTTTTTGTCAGAGCAAACTTACTTTTTTAGTACTTCATCAAAAGTAGATTGTACTATCTCTTTGGCGTGACTTTTGATGAGATGATCGTTCCATAAGTGTCTTCTTGTCTTTAACATTTATTTCTGACTTGTACTTGATAGAGCAGGTTGACACTTGTAATAGGCAATCTGCAGAAGGTAGAGTATATATGCATGCAGCAAATATGTTCTTTCTTTTATTACTTTTGCTAGTTTTGAACATTGAACATTTAATGACATTTAACGCTTTTCGCATTCTCTACCGTTCAGGTAGGATTTGATTGTTTGAGCTTTCTAGTGAAGATACCAAATGTTTTATGAGAGCTTCATTGTTGGATGAAAACACGTTTGACACATGGTATCATTTAGCCTATGGGAGACTTCTCCTAACGACACTTTGTTTAGTAGATACTCGTTGAGTTCAAGAGCATTTTTAGTAAGACATCTTTTATCATGTGTTTTTGGAACAAGATTTGTCCTTTTTAGTGCATTTACCCAAAATATCATCTTATGATAAGATTTCGTCTATCTTATTTAACTAGGCATGCCACGAGTGCATTTAGCAAGACTCACATTAAATAGCTAAACCGTTTAATGGTGCGTCTTTTATAAAGACCTTTCTCTTAGCGGTTCTCTTATACCTTATTTTCTTATTTGTATTGTATAGAATAATACGTAGTCAGTTATCTTTTGTTAGTGTTGTTCATTAGTCTATAAGATGTGTGTAGTCGTTAAATGATCGTGGCCCATCCCTTAGCAACCTTTCTTTCTACCTACACTTATGTTTAGTTACGTGACTCTTTTCATAGGTGAATTCTTACATTTTGCATATAAGATTCTTTAGATTTTTTATGTTGTTACGCTTAGTGTTTTGTCGACTCGTTAATAGAAACACCATTTAGAAAACAAAAATATTTAATATATAAAACGTTTAATATATGATCTTTAAACTATATAAAACGTTAAATTTTTTAAAAGGACTTTGGGGTAACCCAATTTTAATTTTATTATATAAACTATATAATAATAATACTATTAACAATAATAATAATAATAAGTATTATTATTATTAGTTAGTCACGCACATACAACTCGATTCAAAGATATATAAAAAAGATAGTTTCAATGCTAACATGGAAAAGTGTTTTAAACCATATTAATTGAAGATGATTATTTATAGTTTTAATGAATTTTGAAAAATATGAATGTAACTAATGAAATTTATAAAAAAATATAAAATTTATAAAAAAATATAAAATTTATAAATTAATATTATAAAATTACAAAGTTTTTACGGAATTCACACCAGATGGACCATCCCAATTCTCTCTACTTCTCCCTACTTCCAGAGATTCACAATTTTTTTTGTCTTTATCAAGAGAACATGCCTCACACCAACCACTTTCAATTCACCCTGTTTTGTCTAAAAGGGCTTTTGGTTGACCCAATTTTGCTTTCTACACTTTCTTCTGTTCTTGGCACTCCCATATTTGTTTCATTTTTAGTTCATGTTTCTCACCTGTTCTTAATATCTCTTTTGGTCTCTCGAAAAGGAGAAATGTTCAAAGTGATTATACGTTTATTAAAAAATTAGAAATGGTTCCAACTTGTGTAAAAATGGGTTAAGTTAATCCTTTTTGCTTATAACGTAAAAAATGTAACGGTGTAGGTGCCCCCTAGGCAAAACATAATGATCTGTCCAATTCTTGTCATTGTGTGACACTGTGAGGTTAAATGACGTGTAAAATTAAAATTGCGACAAAATAAATGGATTATGTGGCAATGTTTTAACATATGTTAAAAAAGAGGAGTTAGGGTTGGGATTCGTGCAACTTGGTTCCTGAGGTGATGAAAGTAGTTGTCATGAGATAGGAATGGCTTCTTGCATGAACCAAATTTGGGGTTCTTTAATTAATTATAAAATTAAAATGAAACACCTCACTATGTTGTTCCATCATTTAATTTAAAATTGTAATTTTAAATTTCATATCATAGTATCTCTAAGTTCTTTTCAAAATACTTATTTAAAAGTATTATTATGAATTCAAATTGTATAATTTATTTTTAAATTTGAAATCATTTTAAATTACAGATTTCAAATATATTTGAATAATAAATTTCAACACTTATAAATAAACTAGCTAAAGCACCTTACCTTAAGCGTCTCAAACTCTGAAAACAATCAAACTCTGAAAACAAACCAAATAAAGGATGGAAAACTAGACATTAACTAAGAAGTAAAATAAACAAAAAATGTTATTTACACCTTTAACTTTTAAAAACATTCTAAAAAATTTGAAAATTTTAGTACATTTGAGAAAGCTTCTTTTGAAAGTCAATTTTAAGAAGAAAAAGAATACCCATATATTATATTGAGAAAGCTTCTTAGATTATACAATTGATAATCTAAGTTGGAAACACATAACTTCTATCTGAATGAAACAAAATAAGATAGACACAAAATTATATGAACATATATATGAAAACTAAGAGGATGATGTTATTAATGATAAACTCTAAAATTTTGTAAAATTGGGAAATGTAAATTTTGTCTCACAAAATTGTAATAAAGTGAAAAAAAAAAACATAAAAATACACCAAAAACAACAAGTTTGAGCCTTACAAAAAATTACGAAAATCTTAATAAAATGAAATGGTTCAAAGAAAAACCTTAGAGTAGTTTTCTAACTTTAAATAATAGGTCGAAACATTATACTCTTTTCCAGAAAAAAAAAAAAACAAGACTATTTTTTGAATCTTTTATCTAAAGTCTACTATACATTATTGTTAAAACTATAATTAAAAAATATAAACGTACATTAATTTATAAATATATTTTGAAACCGTTAAAAAGAAAATATTTATGAATATAATATAAATACATAATTACATTAATGATAAAATTAAAACTTTCTATAAATAAATTATACGGCTATTAATTCCATGAAAACATACATATATCTATATCTATATAAGGCAATGAGTAGTGTTTGAAACTATAATTAAGAGAAAGAAGATGAAGGTGTGTTTGGTATTGCTGATTCTAATAGTTGTTTCCATTGAGATTGGTATGTGATATAAGGTTTGAAAGTTGATTTTTGGTTTAAAATAAGTTTGTAAAGTTAAGAGTCATGGTTTAACATTGAAATATATTATGTATGTTTTGTGAAACAGAAAGCCAAGGGCCATTGAAAATGATAGAAGGAAAAGTGTGTGAAGTGATGCTATCTGACGATTGTGAAATTGATAATTGCTTCGTTGATTGCCCCAAGAAATATGGAGCAGGTGCAAGTGCTCATTGTAGCCTTAAAGGGGAATGCTTATGCGATTATCCATGTTGAGATATTTTTACAACCTTTTCTTTCATTTAATATATAATTCCACACTTATAATGTCATATTCAAACTAAATAAAATTATTCTCTTATCATTATATTTATTTATGTTCTTCTTCTCAATCCTTCTCCACAGTCTAATTATTCTTTACTTCAAACAATAACTTTGAAGTTTAGTTAGTATATATGTCAATGTATGATGTTTATTTTTCTCTTATCTATATTAACTATAGAAAAAAAAATTAAACAACTTCAGACTTAATAAATTTTTGTTAGATAATGTAAAAACCGAATTTTTGTAATTTTTTTCTTTCCTAAATTTATGTATTTCCTTTTTTAAAAAAATCAATTTTTCACTTATTTTTCTAAAATTTATGTCTTTTATACTTTTTGAGTTCAATTGCAATTGAAATATCAATTTTTTCTTTTTTTTGTTTTTTACTTTTTATTAAAAAATGTATAACAAACATGTAGCCCTTTCACAAATCAAAATACCATACACAAGAAATTTATCCAATAATTTTTCATACTTCTCACGTATACCAATATTATTATTATTATTATTATTATTATTATTATTTAAATATCAGACACTGTGAAACAACCGGTAGCAACAACCGAAATTGTTGCTACAGTGAAAATGTTTGGCTATAACTAGAGTATTCCTCCGCGTTGAGCGACACTTGAGTCTCATAATGGAGCGTGAGTTTGCTATCCTTGAGTGTCCTTCGAGAGTGTCCTAATTTTGTGAGGAACCTCTCTCTCTAAGTATGCCTTTTGTTTTCGCATTCTTGTAAGTGTTTCATCCTCTCAATCTTTCGTTTTGTTCCTTCTTTCCTTTAAGCTTTCTTTTAATCCATGTTCTTTTACATTTACGTCCGTTCGTTGTTCTTGTTATACTTTTTTATTTGTTTTGTTATTTCACCACTCTTCACTTTTTTTTATACTAATAAACTAATAATGGGGTATATAAGCTGGAAAACTGTTGTTAACCTCCCTTCGTGAACAATGCTACGTACCCTAAATCTGGTAAGATCCTTTGTGAAGACCGGGATACATCTGGTCTGGACTTCAACCTAGACTATGGACAAAATTGAGTTAAAAGAAAACTAATTGTATCAACCCTCTTTGACACAAACATAATATTTCTGCACTTTTGTTTCTTAGAAAAATGAACAAAAATTTTAAAAATTTGGAAGTTCAAGACAAGTTGGGATATAAACAATGGTCCTTTTCTTCTTAACTTTATTTTTACTATTTTTATTATTTAAATAATTTTATATTCATATTAACATTATTATTATTATTATTATTATTATTATTATTATTATTGTTATTGTTGTTATTATTGTTACTCATTATTTTTCTTCTAGTAATATATTGGTTCTTTTTGTCCTTTTAAGTTTTTATTATTTAATTTTACTTTTAATGATATATTGATCCTTTTACTATTTATATTCTTATTATTTAACTATATTCTGTCTACTATACTTTTTCAGTTCTTTAGTTTGTTTATATTTTTTATTTAATTTATTTTTAATTATATACTAGTCCATTTCTCTTTATGTTTCTTTAATTAAATTATATTTAAAGCCTTTGTTTGAATTATTCTTTTATGTTTTAATTTTAAATATTATGCTTATAATTCAAGAAATTTATATAAAAAAAGCATAAAAATAAATAAATTTTAATTAAACAAACATTGATGAAAAGAAGTTATCTATATACTTTATTATTATCTTTATATTTTTCAATTATTCTTTCATATTTGTTTATATTATTATCTTTATATTTTTCAATTATTTGTTCATATTTGTTTATATTGTGTTTATAAATTATTGACTAAAATAATGTATGATGTATCCTAATAATAAAGTTTTAGTAATGCTTGAAACTATATTAAAATGTCTTAAGTAGGTTAGTTGAACTTAGGAAGAGTCCTTTGATTTGCTTGTGTTAATACATGAGTTTCTACATTTGAAAAGTAAGAGTCCTTTAGTTTGCTTGTGTTAACACATGACTTTCTACATTTGAAAAGTCATAATTTAGTATAGTGCATTATTAAAGGTAAGGATCATGATAAGGTTTAAGACAATTGTGCAGGGAATATCTATATAATTTAGAGTAGTATCCTAAATTAGGATATTCATAGACTAAATTTATGACTATTTAATACCTGCTCAACATGGTCAAAGTTATGTAATGAGTATATATGTTTTTATGGACTCTAAGAAGGTTAATATTCTTGAGAAAAAAAATTATTATAATTATAACACTAATTTTAGTGAAAAATATTCAACTACATAATATTTTTTAATAACTTTTAATGTTTACAATGGATCATTGGATATAAGACATGAATCCATATGTTTGATAAAAAAATATATTGAGTCTTATAGTTGTATCATGTTACAAAATTAGCAAGTGTACCAAATCATGAATTAATAAAGATGATAAGTCTAGATATAATTTCCCATATACTTATGTTGTTTAGAAAAATAATGTTTATTCACTACAATGTTTAATGACTTTTGCATGGGTTAAACGGTCTACAATAGTTGTTAGACGCTATTATATTGGTTCGTTTCAACCTGAGCAACGTCCACTTCTTCCTTAAGACCTCTTAAAGGATTCCACTAATCTTTAACAAAGATTACACAAGTTTCACCATTTCTGGTTTAAAACGAATATCAACCACTACTGGTCTCAACACTAGTTTCACCATTAATCTTTTAAGTTTTTCTCTCTCTCTCTTTCTTTCTTTTTACTCAACAGGATCTGACTCTAGATAGTTTTAAGAGAACTCTTGATCTTCCATGATGATGATTTTTCTTTTCATTCCATAAGAATCAATCCTCATCTTCAGTTTTTTCTTTTTCTTCAAGGATATTCTATTTATACACCTTTTGACAATGTAACCGGTGGACGATGCTTGTCCTTAAGATTTGGTGATAATATATCTGTTAGATGAAGCTTGTCCTCGAGTTCATAGCTTTGTCATAGATGGCAGTCATAGCTTGATGTCTTTTTGTCAGAGCAAACTTACTTTTTTAGTACTTCATCAAAAGTAGATTGTACTATCTCTTTGGCGTGACTTTTGATGAGATGATCGTTCCATAAGTGTCTTCTTGTCTTTAACATTTATTTCTGACTTGTACTTGATAGAGCAGGTTGACACTTGTAATAGGCAATCTGCAGAAGGTAGAGTATATATGCATGCAGCAAATATGTTCTTTCTTTTATTACTTTTGCTAGTTTTGAACATTGAACATTTAATGACATTTAACGCTTTTCGCATTCTCTACCGTTCAGGTAGGATTTGATTGTTTGAGCTTTCTAGTGAAGATACCAAATGTTTTATGAGAGCTTCATTGCTGGATGAAAACACGTTTGACACATGGTATCATTTAGCCTATGGAGACTTCTCCTAACGACACTTTGTTTAGTAGATACTCGTTGAGTTCAAGAGCATTTTTAGTAAGACATCTTTTATCATGTGTTTTTGGAACAAGATTTGTCCTTTTTAGTGCATTTACCCAAAATATCATCTTATGATAAGATTTCGTCTACCTTATTTAACTAGGCATGCCACGAGTGCATTTAGCAAGACTCACATTAAATAGCTAAACCGTTTAATGGTGCGTCTTTTATAAAGACCTTTCTCTTAGCGGTTCTCTTATACCTTATTTTCTTATTTGTATTGTGAATTTTAGAATAATACGTAGTCAGTTATCTTTTGTTAGTGTTGTTCATTAGTCCTATAAGATGTGTGTAGTCGTTAAATGATCGTGGCCCATCCCTTAGCAACCTTTCTTTCTACCTACACTTATGTTTAGTTACGTGACTCTTTTCATAGGTGAATTCTTACATTTTGCATATAAGATTCTTTAGATTTTTTATGTTGTTACGCTTAGTGTTTTGTCGACTCGTTAATAGAAACACCATTTAGAAAACAAAAAATATTTAATATATAAAACGTTTAATATATGATCTTTAAACTATATAAAACGTTAAATTTTTTAAAAGGACTTTGGGCTAACCCAATTTTAATTTTATTATTTAAACTATATAATAATAATACTATTAACAATAATAATAATAATAAGTATTATTATTATTAGTTAGTCACGCACATACAACTCGATTCAAAGATATATAAAAAAGATAGTTTCATACCTAACATGGAAAAGTGTTTTAAACCATATTAATTGAAGATGATTATTTATAGTTTTAATGAATTTTGAAAAATATGAATGTAACTAATGAAATTTATAAAAAAATATAAAATTTATAAAAAAAATATAAAATTTATAAATTAATATTATAAAATTACAAAGTTTTTACGGAATTCACACCAGATGGACCATCCCAATTCTCTCTACTTCTCCCTACTTCCAGAGATTCACAATTTTTTTTGTCTTTATCAAGAGAACATGCCTCACACCAACCACTTTCAATTCACCCTGTTTTGTCTAAAAGGGCTTTTGGTTGACCCAATTTTGCTTTCTACACTTTCTTCTGTTCTTGGCACTCCCATATTTGTTTCATTTTTAGTTCATGTTTCTCACCTGTTCTTAATATCTCTTTTGGTCTCTCGAAAAGGAGAAATGTTCAAAGTGATTATACGTTTATTAAAAAATTAGAAATGGTTCCAACTTGTGTAAAAATGGGTTAAGTTAATCCTTTTTGCTTATAACGTCAAAAATGTAACGGTGTAGGTGCCCCCTAGGCAAAAACATAATGATCTGTCCAATTCTTGTCATTGTGTGACACTGTGAGGTTAAATGACGTGTAAAATTAAAATTGCGATAAAATAAATGGATTATGTGGCAATGTTTTAACATATGTTAAAAAAAGAGGAGTTAGGGTTGGGGTTCGTGCAACTTGGTTCCTGAGGTGATGAAAGTAGTTGTCATGAGATAGGAATGGCTTCTTGCATGAACCAAATTTGGGGTTCTTTAATTAATTATAAAATTAAAATGAAACACCTCACTATGTTGTTCCATCATTTAGTTTAAAATTGTAATTTTAAATTTCATATCATAGTATCTCTAAGTTCTTTTCAAAATACTTATTTAAAAGTATTATTATGAATTCAAATTGTATAATTTATTTTAAATTTGAAATCATTTTAAATTACAGATTTCAAATATATTTGAATAATAAATTTCAACACTTATAAATAAACTAGCTAAAGCACCTTACCTTAAGCGTCTCAAACTCTGAAAACAATCAAACTCTGAAAACAAACCAAATAAAGGATGGAAAACTAGACATTAACTAAGAAGTAAAATAAACAAAAAATGTTATTTACACCTTTAACTTTTAAAAACATTCTAAAAAATTTGAAAATTTTAGTACATTTGAGAAAGCTTCTTTTGAAAGTCAATTTTAAGAAGAAAAAGAATACCCATATATTATATTGAGAAAGCTTCTTAGATTATACAATTGATAATCTAAGTTGGAAACACATAACTTCTATCTGAATGAAACAAAATAAGATAGACACAAAATTATATGAACATATATATGAAAACTAAGAGGATGATGTTATTAATGATAAACTCTAAAATTTTGTAAAATTGGGAAATGTAAATTTTGTCTCACAAAATTGTAATAAAGTGAAAAAAAAAACATAAAAATACACCAAAAACAACAAGTTTGAGCCTTACAAAAAATTACGAAAATCTTAATAAAATGAAATGGTTCAAAGAAAAACCTTAGAGTAGTTTTCTAACTTTAAATAATAGGTCGAAACATTATACTCTTTTCCAGAAAAAAAAAACAAGACTATTTTTTGAATCTTTTATCTAAAGTCTACTATACATTATTGTTAAAACTATAATTAAAAAATATAAACGTACATTAATTTATAAATATATTTTGAAACCGTTAAAAAGAAAATATTTATGAATATAATATAAATACATAATTACATTAATGATAAAATTAAAACTTTCTATAAATAAATTATACGGCTATTAATTCCATGAAAACATACATATATCTATATCTATATAAGGCAATGAGTAGTGTTTGAAACTATAATTAAGAGAAAGAAGATGAAGGTGTGTTTGGTATTGCTGATTCTAATAGTTGTTTCCATTGAGATTGGTATGTGATATAAGGTTTGAAAGTTGATTTTTGGTTTAAAATAAGTTTGTAAAGTTAAGAGTCATGGTTTAACATTGAAATATATTATGTATGTTTTGTGAAACAGAAAGCCAAGGGCCATTGAAAATGATAGAAGGAAAAGTGTGTGAAGTGATGCTATCTGACGATTGTGAAATTGATAATTGCTTCGTTGATTGCCCCAAGAAATATGGAGCAGGTGCAAGTGCTCATTGTAGCCTTAAAGGGGAATGCTTATGCGATTATCCATGTTGAGATATTTTTACAACCTTTTCTTTCATTTAATATATAATTCCACACTTATAATGTCATATTCAAACTAAATAAAATTATTCTCTTATCATTATATTTATTTGTTCTTCTTCTCAATCCTTCTCCACAGTCTAATTATTCTTTACTTCAAACAATAACTTTGAAGTTTAGTTAGTATATATGTCAATGTATGATGTTTATTTTTCTCTTATCTATATTAACTATAGAAAAAAAAATTAAACAACTTCAGACTTAATAAATTTTTGTTAGATAATGTAAAAACCGAATTTTTGTAATTTTTTTCTTTCCTAAATTTATGTATTTCCTTTTTTAAAAAAATCAATTTTTCACTTATTTTTCTAAAATTTATGTCTTTTATACTTTTTGAGTTCAATTGCAATTGAAATATCAATTTTTCTTTTTTTTGTTTTTTACTTTTTATTAAAAAATGTATAACAAACATGTAGCCCTTTCACAAATCAAAATACCATACACAAGAAATTTATCCAATAATTTTTCATACTTCTCACGTATACCATTATTATTATTATTATTATTATTATTATTATTATTATTATTATTATTATTATTATTATTATTATTATTATTTAAATATCAGACACTGTGAAACAACCGGTAGCAACAACCGAAATTGTTGCTACAGTGAAAATGTTTGGCTATAACTAGAGTATTCCTCCGCGTTGAGCGACACTTGAGTCTCATAATGGAGCGTGAGTTTGCTATCCTTGAGTGTCCTTCGAGAGTGTCCTAATTTTGTGAGGAACCTCTCTCTCTAAGTATGCCTTTTGTTTTCGCATTCTTGTAAGTGTTTCATCCTCTCAATCTTTCGTTTTGTTCCTTCTTTCCTTTAAGCTTTCTTTTAATCCATGTTCTTTTACATTTACGTCCGTTCGTTGTTCTTGTTATACTTTTTTATTTGTTTTGTTATTTCACCACTCTTCACTTTTTTTATACTAATAAACTAATAATGGGGTATATAAGCTGGAAAACTGTTGTTAACCTCCCTTCGTGAACAATGCTACGTACCCTAAATCTGGTAAGATCCTTTGTGAAGACCGGGATACATCTGGTCTGGACTTCAAACTAGACTATGGACAAAATTGAGTTAAAAGAAAACTAATTGTATCAACCCTCTTTGACACAAACATAATATTTCTGCACTTTTGTTTCTTAGAAAAATGAACAAAAATTTTAAAAATTTGGAAGTTCAAGACAAGTTGGGATATAAACAATGGTCCTTTTCTTCTTAACTTTATTTTTACTATTTTTATAATTTAAATAATTTTATATTCATATTAATATTATTATTATATTATTATTATTATTATTATTGTTATTGTTGTTATTATTGTTACTCATTATTTTTCTTCTAGTAATATATTGGTTCTTTTTGTCCTTTTAAGTTTTATTATTTAATTTTACTTTTAATGATATATTGATCCTTTTACTATTTATATTCTTATTATTTAACTATATTCTGTCTACTATACTTTTTCAGTTCTTTAGTTTGTTTATATTTTTTATTTAATTTATTTTTAATTATATACTAGTCCATTTCTCTTTATGTTTCTTTAATTAAATTATATTTAAAGCCTTTGTTTGAATTATTCTTTTATGTTTTAATTTTAAATATTATGCTTATAATTCAAGAAATTTATATAAAAAAAGCATAAAAATAAATAAATTTTAATTAAACAAACATTGATGAAAAGAAGTTATCTATATACTTTATTATTATCTTTATATTTTTCAATTATTCTTTCATATTTGTTTATATTATTATCTTTATATTTTTCAATTATTTGTTCATATTTGTTTATATTGTGTTTATAAATTATTGACTAAAATAATGTATGATGTATCCTAATAATAAAGTTTTAGTAATGCTTGAAACTATATTAAAATGTCTTAAGTAGGTTAGTTGAACTTAGGAAGAGTCCTTTGATTTGCTTGTGTTAATACATGAGTTTCTACATTTGAAAAGTAAGAGTCCTTTAGTTTGCTTGTGTTAACACATGACTTTCTACATTTGAAAAGTCATAATTTAGTATAGTGCATTATTAAAGGTAAGGATCATGATAAGGTTTAAGACAACAATTATTGTGCAGGGAATATCTATATAATTTAGAGTAGTATCCTAAATTAGGATATTCATAGACTAAATTTATGACTATTTAATACCTGCTCAACATGGTCAAAGTTATGTAATGAGTATATATGTTTTTATGGACTCTAAGAAGGTTAATATTCTTGAGAAAAAAAATTATTATAATTATAACACTAATTTTAGTGAAAAATATTCAACTACATAATATTTTTTTAATAACTTTTAATGTTTACAATGGATCATTGGATATAAGACATGAATCCATATGTTTGATAAAAAAATATATTGAGTCTTATAGTTGTATCATGTTACAAAATTAGCAAGTGTACCAAATCATGAATTAATAAAGATGATAAGTCTAGATATAATTTCCCATATACTTATGTTGTTTAGAAAAATAATGTTTATTCACTACAATGTTTAATGACTTTTGCATGGGTTAAACGGTCTACAATAGTTGTTAGACGCTATTATATTGGTTCGTTTCAACCTGAGCAACGTCCACTTCTTCCTTAAGACCTCTTAAAGGATTCCACTAATCTTTAACAAAGATTACACAAGTTTCACCATTTCTGGTTTAAAACAAATATCAACCACTACTGGTCTCAACACTAGTTTCACCATTAATCTTTTAAGTTTTTCTCTCTCTCTCTTTCTTTCTTTTTACTCAACAGGATCTGACTCTAGATAGTTTTAAGAGAACTCTTGATCTTCCATGATGATGATTTTTCTTTTCATTCCATAAGAATCAATCCTCATCTTCAGTTTTTTCTTTTTCTTCAAGGATATTCTATTTATAAACCTTTTGACAATGTAACCGGTGGACGATGCTTGTCCTTAAGATTTGGTGATAATATATCTGTTAGATGAAGCTTGTCCTCGAGTTCATAGCTTTGTCATAGATGGCAGTTGTAACACCCAAATATTTTAAAGGGTATTACTGATAGTAGAGACTAAATTAATTTAATATCTCATATAAACAATCAAACTTTATTTCAATTACTCCAAAGTACAATACCAAACATACAAACTTTAAACAATATAGTCTTCACCATTGAAATTTCAACTTATAAGTTTTACACAACATAATCTTCCCAATACAAATTTATTCTTTTTACAAAAATTCCTGAAAGTTTTCCCCGCATCTCTCTCATCTCTAAGCTTTTTCAACCGCATCTGCAACATTATCTAATCACATATAACATGAGTTATATGATCATAGTACAAACAAATAAGGGTAAGCCAACCATATCATAAAATCATTAAACTTTTAATAAAAATATTATAATCATGTATTTTTGCAATTGATAAAATATCATTATTCCGATGTCATTAATTCATCATTATCAAAATCATCTTCCTCATTCCCATAAATCTTACAAGTGTACCATGCTTACTCATGAAGCCTTATGGTCAGACCGCTCTCTGCCTGCTTCCTTAAGCCTCACTTATATACTATGTCTTACTTTCTGAAGCCTTATGGTCAGACCCCTCTCTGCCTGCTTCTATAAACCTCAATGTTACTTTGTTCATACCAAACTCTCATGGTATAACTCGATCATACTACTCCCGGTAGTAACATCATTTCATAAGTAATGAATTTCTCATATCCACCCCAACATTTCATAAAACCAACAATTCATACCCTCTTATCCACCTAACTCAATCATGTTCATTCTTTAATCATGAATTCATAATAACCCGTTTTGGTATCAATAAATTAAACATATTGCCAAATATCATGCTTCATATTATAAACTCATTTTGCCCATAACGAGTATAACTCAACATATTTTCACCAAACAAAGATTATGGATCAACAAAAATATATCAACATATCTTAGGAACTACATAATAAAGTCTGGGCTCAATGTAATAACAAATAAATATATATGAAGTTTTTACCATGATAACGTTATGCATCTACAATTGACTTTTTATTTTATTTTCATCCTATTAGAGATCTTTCTTTACCCCAATTGGTCACCGGAGAGGACCCAGATGTCTGAACGCATCAAACTCACCTTCGACGCCAGCACATATGACTAGTCACAACTGACTGGACCAGGCCAGGGCTGCTCTATGATCAGGGATGTGCCAACTCAGGTTTTTAAGGTTCCTCTATCCTACCAACAAAGGGAGGCCCTTAATAATTTACAATTTATTTATTTAATTTATCTACCTTGTTCTCTTATGCTCTAAATCTAAAATACCTAATTTTAATATTTTACTTCCTCTCACAACAACCTCAAACAGTATCTGTATATTTAATACCCATGTACAAGTTATTACAGAACCCTTTCTCCAAACCTTCCAACAAGATCAATTTCAGTCAACAAACTCATTCAATAAATTCATCACAATAAACATCCATAATAGAATTCATACAAGATAATTATAAATAATTAACAATAATAAAATATTACTATAAATGGTCATAGAAGAATACAATATTTGACAATCATAAAAATAATCTTAATATAAAATTTTATGGGGAAACAAGAAGTTGAATCTGGCAGAGCCGGTTAGACAACTTCTAATCCATCAAACAATACAATATAATTAAATAACAAGAACAATACATGTTTGGGGAAATAAGAAGTTGAATCTGGCAGAGCCGGTTAGACAACTTCTAATCCATCCAACAATACGATATAATTAAATAACAAGAACAATACATGTCTGGGGAAATAAGAAGTTGAATCTGGCAGAGCCGGTTAGACAACTTCTAATCCTTCCAAAAATTGCAATAAAATAAATAAGTAAAGCAATAAATAGTTTGGGGAAACAGGAAGTTGAATCTGGCAGAGCCGGTTAGACAACTTCTAATCCTTCCAAAAATGTAATAAAATAAGTAAGGAAAGAAAAAAAAAAATTTGGGGAATCAAGAAATTGAATCTGGCAGAGCCGGTTAGACAATTTCTAATCCTTCCAAACTACAATAAAAATAAATAAGGAAAACAATAAAATGTTTGGGGAAACAAGAAATTGAATCTGGCAGAGCCGGTTAGACAATTTCTAATCCTTCCAAATTACAAAAATAAACAACTAATAACATACAAATGGCATAACATATTCAACATCACAATTTACAACTATCACACTCGGATATCAACACAAAAGCATACTCTCATTTAAATTCAAGATCATACATAAACAAAATATTCCATATTCAAGATTTAAGATCAAACAAAAGCAAAATATAGCATATTCAAGACTCAAGATAATATAAAAGGAATTACTCAAAGTAGCTCCCCTTACCTCTATTCCAGACTTAGTTTCCTCTTCTCAAACCGTTCTCCGGAAACTTCCAGAATTTCCCCTCTTCAACTAGAATTTCCTCCAACTCTCTTCTCTCACAATTTCTCTAGAATTTTGGTGTAAATCTTCAGCCTCCCCCCTTGGCTATTTATAGCCAAAAATTTTACTATTCATTTTTACTATTCATTTTTACTATTCACTTTTACTATTCATTTTTACTATTCAAAAATTATTTTTTTATTCACCATTCTTATCTCTGAATGATTAATTCTACGTGGAGTGTTCTCTTCCACAAATTATTTTAATATTTTTTTTTTACCATTCACTATTCACTATTTACTATTTACTATTTACTATTCACTATTCACTTTTCTAAAAAAAATCCTAAATAAGTTATCAAAATTTTGAAGCTCTCCCTCTAGAATTACTATAATTTTATATCCAAAAATATACATTTTTCTATCCATTAAAATTATTATTACTAATAAAATGCTAAAAATTACTATTAGAAATATATATATATATATATATATATTTTTTTATGGGTCTTACAGCAGTCATAGCTTGATGTCTTTTTGTCAGAGCAAACTTACTTTTTTAGTACTTCATCAAAAGTAGATTGTACTATCTCTTTGGCGTGACTTTTGATGAGATGATCGTTCCATAAGTGTCTTCTTGTCTTTAACATTTATTTCTGACTTGTACTTGATAGAGCAGGTTGACACTTGTAATAGGCAATCTGCAGAAGGTAGAGTATATATGCATGCAGCAAATATGTTCTTTCTTTTATTACTTTTGCTAGTTTTGAACATTGAACATTTAATGACATTTAACGCTTTTCGCATTCTCTACCGTTCAGGTAGGATTTGATTGTTTGAGCTTTCTAGTGAAGATACCAAATGTTTTATGAGAGCTTCATTGCTGGATGAAAACACGTTTGACACATGGTATCATTTAGCCTATGGGAGACTTCTCCTAACGACACTTTGTTTAGTAGATACTCGTTGAGTTCAAGAGCATTTTTAGTAAGACATCTTTTATCATGTGTTTTTGGAACAAGATTTGTCCTTTTTAGTGCATTTACCGAAAATATCATCTTATGATAAGATTTCGTCTACCTTATTTAACTAGGCATGCCACGAGTGCATTTAGCAAGACTCACATTAAATAGCTAAACCGTTTAATGGTGCGTCTTTTATAAAGACCTTTCTCTTAGCGGTTCTCTTATACCTTATTTTCTTATTTGTATTGTGAATTTTAGAATAATACGTAGTCAGTTATCTTTTGTTAGTGTTGTTCATTAGTCTATAAGATGTGTGTAGTCGTTAAATGATCGTGGCCCATCCCTTAGCAACCTTTCTTTCTACCTACACTTATGTTTAGTTACGTGACTCTTTTCATAGGTGAATTCTTACATTTTGCATATAAGATTCTTTAGATTTTTTATGTTGTTACGCTTAGTGTTTTGTCGACTCGTTAATAGAAACACCATTTAGAAAACAAAAAATATTTAATATATAAAACGTTTAATATATGATCTTTAAACTATATAAAACGTTAAATTTTTAAAAGGACTTTGGGCTAACCCAATTTTAATTTTATTATTTAAACTATAATAATAATACTATTAACAATAATAATAATAATAAGTATTATTATTATTAGTTAGTCACGCACATACAACTCGATTCAAAGATATATAAAAAAGATAGTTTCATACCTAACATGGAAAAGTGTTTTAAACCATATTAATTGAAGATGATTATTTATAGTTTTAATGAATTTTGAAAAATATGAATGTAACTAATGAAATTTATAAAAAAATATAAAATTTATAAAAAAAATATAAAATTTATAAATTAATATTATAAAATTACAAAGTTTTTACGGAATTCACACCAAATGGACCATCCCAATTCTCTCTACTTCTCCCTACTTCCAGAGATTCACAATTTTTTTTGTCTTTATCAAGAGAACATGTCTCACACCAACCACTTTCAACCCTGTTTTGTCTAAAAGGGCTTTTGGTTGACCCAATTTTGCTTTCTACACTTTCTTCTGTTCTTGGCACTCCCATATTTGTTTCATTTTTAGTTCATGTTTCTCACCTGTTCTTAATATCTCTTTTGGTCTCTCGAAAAGGAGAAATGTTCAAAGTGATTATACGTTTATTAAAAAATTAGAAATGGTTCCAACTTGTGTAAAAATGGGTTAAGTTAATCCTTTTTGCTTATAACGTCAAAAATGTAACGGTGTAGGTGCCCCCTAGGCAAAACATAATGATCTGTCCAATTCTTGTCATTGTGTGACACTGTGAGGTTAAATGACGTGTAAAATTAAAATTGCGATAAAATAAATGGATTATGTGGCAATGTTTTAACATATGTTAAAAAAAGAGGAGTTAGGGTTGGGGTTCGTGCAACTTGGTTCCTGAGGTGATGAAAGTAGTTGTCATGAGTAGGGATGGCAACGGATCGGGTCGGGCACGGATAGTGCCTACCCGCAACCCGACCCGATAAAAAAAAATCCACCCGCTACCCGACCCGCTACCCGCACGGATATCCGCTTAAAAAATATCCGCGGATATTTTAAAACCCGCGGATATCCGTGGATACCCGTGGATATCCCATAAATATTTAAAAAAATATATTTTTATAAAATATTATAATAAAATTTAAATAAAATTACAAAAAATATATAAAATATATAATATTAAATTAAATATAAATTAAAATATAATTTTAATTATATTTAACTTTATAAAATATAAATTAATGTTAATTTTAATTAAATTTAACTTAATAAAATATAAATTAAATTTTTATTTTTATTTTTTGCGGGTAGCGGATATCCGTGGATACGGATAGTATAATACCCGCACCCGACCCGTTTATAAGCGGGTATTAAAAAACCCGCTACCCGCAACCCGCGGATAGTAAATATCCGCGGGTACCAACTATCCGTCGCGGATTTTATCCGCGGATATCCGCGGGCGCGGATTTTTTTGCCATCCCTAGTCATGAGATAGGAATGGCTTCTTGCATGAACCAAATTTGGGGTTCTTTAATTAATTATAAATTAAAATGAAACACCTCACTATGTTGTTCCATCATTTAATTTAAAATTGTAATTTTAAATTTCATATCATAGTATGTCTAAGTTCTTTTCAAAATACTTATTTAAAAGTATTATTATGAATTCAAATTGTATAATTTATTTTTAAATTTGAAATCATTTTAAATTACAGATTTCAAATATATTTGAATAATAAATTTCAACACTTATAAATAAACTAGCTAAAGCACCTTACCTTAAGCGTCTCAAACTCTGAAAACAATCAAACTCTGAAAACAAACCAAATAAAGGATGGAAAACTAGACATTAACTAAGAAGTAAAATAAACAAAAAATGTTATTTACACCTTTAACTTTTAAAAACATTCTAAAAAATTTGAAAATTTTAGTACATTTGAGAAAGCTTCTTTTGAAAGTCAATTTTAAGAAGAAAAAGAATACCCATATATTATATTGAGAAAGCTTCTTAGATTATACAATTGATAATCTAAGTTGGAAACACATAACTTCTATCTGAATGAAACAAAATAAGATAGACACAAAATTATATGAACATATATATGAAAACTAAGAGGATGATGTTATTAATGATAAACTCTAAAATTTTGTAAAATTGGGAAATGTAAATTTTGTCTCACAAAATTGTAATAAAGTGAAAAAAAAAACATAAAAATACACCAAAAACAACAAGTTTGAGCCTTACAAAAAATTACGAAAATCTTAATAAAATGAAATGGTTCAAAGAAAAACCTTAGAGTAGTTTTCTAACTTTAAATAATAGGTCGAAACATTATACTCTTTTCCAGAAAAAAAAAACAAGACTATTTTTTGAATCTTTTATCTAAAGTCTACTATACATTATTGTTAAAACTATAATTAAAAATATAAACGTACATTAATTTATAAATATATTTTGAAACCGTTAAAAAGAAAATATTTATGAATATAATATAAATACATAATTACATTAATGATAAAATTAAAACTTTCTATAAATAAATTATACGGCTATTAATTCCATGAAAACATACATATATCTATATCTATATAAGGCAATGAGTAGTGTTTGAAACTATAATTAAGAGAAAGAAGATGAAGGTGTGTTTGGTATTGCTGATTCTAATAGTTGTTTCCATTGAGATTGGTATGTGATATAAGGTTTGAAAGTTGATTTTTGGTTTAAAATAAGTTTGTAAAGTTAAGAGTCATGGTTTAACATTGAAATATATTATGTATGTTTTGTGAAACAGAAAGCCAAGGGCCATTGAAAATGATAGAAGGAAAAGTGTGTGAAGTGATGCTATCTGACGATTGTGAAATTGATAATTGCTTCGTTGATTGCCCCAAGAAATATGGAGCAGGTGCAAGTGCTCATTGTAGCCTTAAAGGGGAATGCTTATGCGATTATCCATGTTGAGATATTTTTACAACCTTTTCTTTCATTTAATATATAATTCCACACTTATAATGTCATATTCAAACTAAATAAAATTATTCTCTTATCATTATATTTATTTATGTTCTTCTTCTCAATCCTTCTCCACAGTCTAATTATTCTTTACTTCAAACAATAACTTTGAAGTTTAGTTAGTATATATGTCAATGTATGATGTTTATTTTTCTCTTATCTATATTAACTATAGAAAAAAAAATTAAACAACTTCAGACTTAATAAATTTTTGTTAGATAATGTAAAAACCGAATTTTTGTAATTTTTTTCTTTCCTAAATTTATGTATTTCCTTTTTTAAAAAAATCAATTTTTCACTTATTTTTCTAAAATTTATGTCTTTTATACTTTTTGAGTTCAATTGCAATTGAAATATCAATTTTTTCTTTTTTTTTTTTTTACTTTTTATTAAAAAATGTATAACAAACATGTAGCCCTTTCACAAATCAAAATACCATACACAAGAAATTTATCCAATAATTTTTCATACTTCTCACGTATACCAATATTATTATTATTATTTTATTATTATTATTATTATTATATTATTATTATATTAAATATCACACTGTGAAACAACCGGTAGCAACAACCGAAATTGTTGCTACAGTGAAAATGTTTGGCTATAACTAGAGTATTCCTCCGCGTTGAGCGACACTTGAGTCTCATAATGGAGCGTGAGTTTGCTATCCTTGAGTGTCCTTCGAGAGTGTCCTAATTTTGTGAGGAACCTCTCTCTCTAAGTATGCCTTTTGTTTTCGCATTCTTGTAAGTGTTTCATCCTCTCAATCTTTCGTTTTGTTCCTTCTTTCCTTTAAGCTTTCTTTTAATCCATGTTCTTTTACATTTACGTTCGTTCGTTGTTCTTGTTATACTTTTTTATTTGTTTTGTTATTTCACCACTCTTCACTTTTTTTTTATACTAATAAACTAATAATGGGGTATATAAGCTGGAAAACTGTTGTTAACCTCCCTTCGTGAACAATGCTACGTACCCTAAATCTGGTAAGATCCTTTGTGAAGACCGGGATACATCTGGTCTGGACTTCAAACTAGACTATGGACAAAATTGAGTTAAAAGAAAACTAATTGTATCAACCCTCTTTGACACAAACATAATATTTCTGCACTTTTGTTTCTTAGAAAAATGAACAAAAATTTTAAAAATTTGGAAGTTCAAGACAAGTTGGGATATAAACAATGGTCCTTTTCTTCTTAACTTTATTTTTACTATTTTTATAATTTAAATAATTTTATATTCATATTAATATTATTATTATTATTATTATTATTGTTATTGTTGTTATTATTGTTACTCATTATTTTTCTTCTAGTAATATATTGGTTCTTTTGTCCTTTTAAGTTTTTATTATTTAATTTTACTTTTAATGATATATTGATCCTTTTACTATTTATATTCTTATTATTTAACTATATTCTGTCTACTATACTTTTTCAGTTCTTTAGTTTATTTATATTTTTTATTTAATTTATTTTTAATTATATACTAGTCCATTTCTCTTTATGTTTCTTTAATTAAATTATATTTAAAGCCTTTGTTTGAATTATTCTTTTATGTTTTAATTTTAAATATTATGCTTATAATTCAAGAAATTTATATAAAAAAGCATAAAAATAAATAAATTTTAATTAAACAAACATTGATGAAAAGAAGTTATCTATATACTTTATTATTATCTTTATATTTTTCAATTATTCTTTCATATTTGTTTATATTATTATCTTTATATTTTTCAATTATTTGTTCATATTTGTTTATATTGTGTTTATAAATTATTGACTAAAATAATGTATGATGTATCCTAATAATAAAGTTTTAGTAATGCTTGAAACTATATTAAAATGTCTTAAGTAGGTTAGTTGAACTTAGGAAGAGTCCTTTGATTTGCTTGTGTTAATACATGAGTTTCTACATTTGAAAAGTAAGAGTCCTTTAGTTTGCTTGTGTTAACACATGACTTTCTACATTTGAAAAGTCATAATTTAGTATAGTGCATTATTAAAGGTAAGGATCATGATAAGGTTTAAGACAACAATTATTGTGCAGGGAATATCTATATAATTTAGAGTAGTATCCTAAATTAGGATATTCATAGACTAAATTTATGACTATTTAATACCTGCTCAACATGGTCAAAGTTATGTAATGAGTATATATGTTTTTATGGACTCTAAGAAGGTTAATATTCTTGAGAAAAAAAATTATTATAATTATAACACTAATTTTAGTGAAAAATATTCAACTACATAATATTTTTTAATAACTTTTAATGTTTACAATGGATCATTGGATATAAGACATGAATCCATATGTTTGATAAAAAAATATATTGAGTCTTATAGTTGTATCATGTTACAAAATTAGCAAGTGTACCAAATCATGAATTAATAAAGATGATAAGTCTAGATATAATTTCCCATATACTTATGTTGTTTAGAAAAATAATGTTTATTCACTACAATGTTTAATGACTTTTGCATGAGTTAAACGGTCTACAATAGTTGTTAGACGCTATTATATTGGTTCGTTTCAACCTGAGCAACGTCCACTTCTTCCTTAAGACCTCTTAAAGGATTCCACTAATCTTTAACAAAGATTACACAAGTTTCACCATTTCTGGTTTAAAACGAATATCAACCACTACTGGTCTCAACACTAGTTTCACCATTAATCTTTTAAGTTTTTCTCTCTCTCTCTTTCTTTCTTTTTACTCAACAGGATCTGACTCTAGATAGTTTTAAGAGAACTCTTGATCTTCCATGATGATGATTTTTCTTTCATTCCATAAGAATCAATCCTCATCTTCAGTTTTTTCTTTTTCTTCAAGGATATTCTATTTATACACCTTTTGACAATGTAACCGGTGGACGATGCTTGTCCTTAAGATTTGGTGATAATATATCTGTTAGATGAAGCTTGTCCTCGAGTTCATAGCTTTGTCATAGATGGCAGTCATAGCTTGATGTCTTTTTGTCAGAGCAAACTTACTTTTTTAGTACTTCATCAAAAGTAGATTGTACTATCTCTTTGGCGTGACTTTTGATGAGATGATCGTTCCATAAGTGTCTTCTTGTCTTTAACATTTATTTCTGACTTGTACTTGATAGAGCAGGTTGACACTTGTAATAGGCAATCTGCAGAAGGTAGAGTATATATGCATGCAGCAAATATGTTCTTTCTTTTATTACTTTTGCTAGTTTTGAACATTGAACATTTAATGACATTTAACGCTTTTCGCATTCTCTACCGTTCAGGTAGGATTTGATTGTTTGAGCTTTCTAGTGAAGATACCAAATGTTTTATGAGAGCTTCATTGCTGGATGAAAACACGTTTAACACATGGTATCATTTAGCCTATGGGAGACTTCTCCTAACGACACTTTGTTTAGTAGATACTCGTTGAGTTCAAGAGCATTTTTAGTAAGACATCTTTTATCATGTGTTTTTGGAACAAGATTTGTCCTTTTTAGTGCATTTACCCAAAATATCATCTTATGATAAGATTTCGTCTACCTTATTTAACTAGGCATGCCACGAGTGCATTTAGCAAGACTCACATTAAATAGCTAAACCGTTTAATGGTGCGTCTTTTATAAAGACCTTTCTCTTAGCGGTTCTCTTATACCTTATTTTCTTATTTGTATTGTGAATTTTAGAATAATACGTAGTCAGTTATCTTTTGTTAGTGTTGTTCATTAGTCTATAAGATGTGTGTAGTCGTTAAATGATCGTGGCCCATCCCTTAGCAACCTTTCTTTCTACCTACACTTATGTTTAGTTACGTGACTCTTTTCATAGGTGAATTCTTACATTTTGCATATAAGATTCTTTAGATTTTTTATGTTGTTACGCTTAGTGTTTTGTCGACTCGTTAATAGAAACACCATTTAGAAAACAAAAAATATTTAATATATAAAACGTTTAATATATGATCTTTAAACTATATAAAACGTTAAATTTTTTAAAAGGACTTTGGGCTAACCCAATTTTAATTTTATTATTTAAACTATATAATAATAATACTATTAACAATAATAATAATAATAAGTATTATTATTATTAGTTAGTCACGCACATACAACTCGATTCAAAGATATATAAAAAAGATAGTTTCAATGCTAACATGGAAAAGTGTTTTAAACCATATTAATTGAAGATGATTATTTATAGTTTTAATGAATTTTGAAAAATATGAATGTAACTAATGAAATTTATAAAAAAATATAAAATTTATAAAAAAATATAAAATTTATAAATTAATATTATAAAATTACAAAGTTTTTACGGAATTCACACCAGATGGACCATCCCAATTCTCTCCACTTCTCCCTACTTCCAGAGAATCACAATTTTTTTTGTCTTTATCAAGAGAACATGCCTCACACCAACCACTTTCAATTCACCCTGTTTTGTCTAAAAGGGCTTTTGGTTGACCCAATTTTGCTTTCTACACTTTCTTCTGTTCTTGGCACTCTCATATTTGTTTCATTTTTAGTTCATGTTTCTCACCTGTTCTTAATATCTCTTTTGGTCTCTCGAAAAGGAGAAATGTTCAAAGTGATTATACGTTTATTAAAAAATTAGAAATGGTTCCAACTTGTGTAAAAATGGGTTAAGTTAATCCTTTTTGCTTATAACGTCAAAAATGTAACGGTGTAGGTGCCCCCTAGGCAAAACATAATGATCTGTCCAATTCTTGTCATTGTGTGACACTGTGAGGTTAAATGACGTGTAAAATTAAAATTGCGACAAAATAAATGGATTATGTGGCAATGTTTTAACATATGTTAAAAAAAGAGGAGTTAGGGTTGGGGTTCGTGCAACTTGGTTCCTGAGGTGATGAAAGTAGTTGTCATGAGATAGGAATGGCTTCTTGCATGAACCAAATTTGGGGTTCTTTAATTAATTATAAAATTAAAATGAAACACCTCACTATGTTGTTCCATCATTTAATTTAAAATTGTAATTTTAAATTTCATATCATAGTATGTCTAAGTTCTTTTCAAAATACTTATTTAAAAGTATTATTATGAATTCAAATTGTATAATTTATTTTTAAATTTGAAATCATTTTAAATTACAGATTTCAAATATATTTGAATAATAAATTTCAACACTTATAAATAAACTAGCTAAAGCACCTTACCTTAAGCGTCTCAAACTCTGAAAACAATCAAACTCTGAAAACAAACCAAATAAAGGATGGAAAACTAGACATTAACTAAGAAGTAAAATAAACAAAAAATGTTATTTACACCTTTAACTTTTAAAAACATTCTAAAAAATTTGAAAATTTTAGTACATTTGAGAAAGCTTCTTTTGAAAGTCAATTTTAAGAAGAAAAAGAATACCCATATATTATATTGAGAAAGCTTCTTAGATTATACAATTGATAATCTAAGTTGGAAACACATAACTTCTATCTGAATGAAACAAAATAAGATAGACACAAAATTATATGAACATATATATGAAAACTAAGAGGATGATGTTATTAATGATAAACTCTAAAATTTTGTAAAATTGGGAAATGTAAATTTTGTCTCACAAAATTGTAATAAAGTGAAAAAAAAAACATAAAAATACACCAAAAACAACAAGTTTGAGCCTTACAAAAAATTACGAAAATCTTAATAAAATGAAATGGTTCAAAGAAAAACCTTAGAGTAGTTTTCTAACTTTAAATAATAGGTCGAAACATTATACTCTTTTCCAGAAAAAAAAAACAAGACTATTTTTTGAATCTTTTATCTAAAGTCTACTATACATTATTGTTAAAACTATAATTAAAAAATATAAACGTACATTAATTTATAAATATATTTTGAAACCGTTAAAAAGAAAATATTTATGAATATAATATAAATACATAATTACATTAATGATAAAATTAAAACTTTCTATAAATAAATTATACGGCTATTAATTCCATGAAAACATACATATATCTATATCTATATAAGGCAATGAGTAGTGTTTGAAACTATAATTAAGAGAAAGAAGATGAAGGTGTGTTTGGTATTGCTGATTCTAATAGTTGTTTCCATTGAGATTGGTATGTGATATAAGGTTTGAAAGTTGATTTTTGGTTTAAAATAAGTTTGTAAAGTTAAGAGTCATGGTTTAACATTGAAATATATTATGTATGTTTTGTGAAACAGAAAGCCAAGGGCCATTGAAAATGATAGAAGGAAAAGTGTGTGAAGTGATGCTATCTGACGATTGTGAAATTGATAATTGCTTCGTTGATTGCCCCAAGAAATATGGAGCAGGTGCAAGTGCTCATTGTAGCCTTAAAGGGGAATGCTTATGCGATTATCCATGTTGAGATATTTTTACAACCTTTTCTTTCATTTAATATATAATTCCACACTTATAATGTCATATTCAAACTAAATAAAATTATTCTCTTATCATTATATTTATTTATGTTCTTCTTCTCAATCCTTCTCCACAGTCTAATTATTCTTTACTTCAAACAATAACTTTGAAGTTTAGTTAGTATATATGTCAATGTATGATGTTTATTTTTCTCTTATCTATATTAACTATAGAAAAAAAAATTAAACAACTTCAGACTTAATAAATTTTTGTTAGATAATGTAAAAACCAAATTTTTGTAATTTTTTTCTTTCCTAAATTTATGTATTTCCTTTTTTAAAAAAATCAATTTTTCACTTATTTTTCTAAAATTTATGTCTTTTATACTTTTTGAGTTCAATTGCAATTGAAATATCAATTTTTTCTTTTTTTGTTTTTTACTTTTTATTAAAAAATGTATAACAAACATGTAGCCCTTTCACAAATCAAAATACCATACACAAGAAATTTATCCAATAATTTTTCATACTTCTCACGTATACCAATATTATTATTATTATTATTATTATTATTATTATTATTATTATTTAAATATCAGACACTGTGAAACAACCGGTAGCAACAACCGAAATTGTTGCTATAGTGAAAATGTTTGGCTATAACTAGAGTATTCCTCCGCGTTGAGCGACACTTGAGTCTCATAATGGAGCGTGAGTTTGCTATCCTTGAGTGTCCTTCGAGAGTGTCCTAATTTTGTGAGGAACCTCTCTCTCTAAGTATGCCTTTTGTTTTCGCATTCTTGTAAGTGTTTCATCCTCTCAATCTTTCGTTTTGTTCCTTCTTTCCTTTAAGCTTTCTTTTAATCCATGTTCTTTTACATTTACGTTCGTTCGTTGTTCTTGTTATACTTTTTTATTTGTTTTGTTATTTCACCACTCTTCACTTTTTTTTTATACTAATAAACTAATAATGGGGTATATAAGCTGGAAAACTGTTGTTAACCTCCCTTCGTGAACAATGCTACGTACCCTAAATCTGGTAAGATCCTTTGTGAAGACCGGGATACATCTGGTCTGGACTTCAAACTAGACTATGGACAAAATTGAGTTAAAAGAAAACTAATTGTATCAACCCTCTTTGACACAAACATAATATTTCTGCACTTTTGTTTCTTAGAAAAATGAACAAAAATTTTAAAAATTTGGAAGTTCAAGACAAGTTGGGATATAAACAATGGTCCTTTTCTTCTTAACTTTATTTTTACTATTTTTATAATTTAAATAATTTTATATTCATATTAATAATATTATTATTATTATTATTATTATTATTGTTATTGTTGTTATTATTGTTACTCATTATTTTTCTTCTAGTAATATATTGGTTCTTTTTGTCCTTTTAAGTTTTTATTATTTAATTTTACTTTTAATGATATATTGATCCTTTTACTATTTATATTCTTATTATTTAACTATATTCTGTCTACTATACTTTTTCAGTTCTTTAGTTTATTTATATTTTTTATTTAATTTATTTTTAATTATATACTAGTCCATTTCTCTTTATGTTTCTTTAATTAAATTATATTTAAAGCCTTTGTTTGAATTATTCTTTTATGTTTTAATTTTAAATATTATGCTTATAATTCAAGAAATTTATATAAAAAAAGCATAAAAATAAATAAATTTTAATTAAACAAACATTGATGAAAAGAAGTTATCTATATACTTTATTATTATCTTTATATTTTTCAATTATTCTTTCATATTTGTTTATATTATTATCTTTATATTTTTCAATTATTTGTTCATATTTGTTTATATTGTGTTTATAAATTATTGACTAAAATAATGTATGATGTATCCTAATAATAAAGTTTTAGTAATGCTTGAAACTATATTAAAATGTCTTAAGTAGGTTAGTTGAACTTAGGAAGAGTCCTTTGATTTGCTTGTGTTAATACATGAGTTTCTACATTTGAAAAGTAAGAGTCCTTTAGTTTGCTTGTGTTAACACATGACTTTCTACATTTGAAAAGTCATAATTTAGTATAGTGCATTATTAAAGGTAAGGATCATGATAAGGTTTAAGACAACAATTATTGTGCAGGGAATATCTATATAATTTAGAGTAGTATCCTAAATTAGGATATTCATAGACTAAATTTATGACTATTTAATACCTGCTCAACATGGTCAAAGTTATGTAATGAGTATATATGTTTTTATGGACTCTAAGAAGGTTAATATTCTTGAGAAAAAAAATTATTATAATTATAACACTAATTTTAGTGAAAAATATTCAACTACATAATATTTTTTTAATAACTTTTAATGTTTACAATGGATCATTGGATATAAGACATGAATCCATATGTTTGATAAAAAAATATATTGAGTCTTATAGTTGTATCATGTTACAAAATTAGCAAGTGTACCAAATCATGAATTAATAAAGATGATAAGTCTAGATATAATTTCCCATATACTTATGTTGTTTAGAAAAATAATGTTTATTCACTACAATGTTTAATGACTTTTGCATGAGTTAAACGGTCTACAATAGTTGTTAGACGCTATTATATTGGTTCGTTTCAACCTGAGCAACGTCCACTTCTTCCTTAAGACCTCTTAAAGGATTCCACTAATCTTTAACAAAGATTACACAAGTTTCACCATTTCTGGTTTAAAACGAATATCAACCACTACTGGTCTCAACACTAGTTTCACCATTAATCTTTTAAGTTTTTCTCTCTCTCTCTTTCTTTCTTTTTACTCAACAGGATCTGACTCTAGATAGTTTTAAGAGAACTCTTGATCTTCCATGATGATGATTTTTCTTTTCATTCCATAAGAATCAATCCTCATCTTCAGTTTTTTCTTTTTCTTCAAGGATATTCTATTTATACACCTTTTGACAATGTAACCGGTGGACGATGCTTGTCCTTAAGATTTGGTTTAAAATAAGTTTGTAAAGTTAAGAGTCATGGTTTAACATTGAAATATATTATGTATGTTTTGTGAAACAGAAAGCCAAGGGCCATTGAAAATGATAGAAGGAAAAGTGTGTGAAGTGATGCTATCTGACGATTGTGAAATTGATAATTGCTTCGTTGATTGCCCCAAGAAATATGGAGCAGGTGCAAGTGCTCATTGTAGCCTTAAAGGGGAATGCTTATGCGATTATCCATGTTGAGATATTTTTACAACCTTTTCTTTCATTTAATATATAATTCCACACTTATAATGTCATATTCAAACTAAATAAAATTATTCTCTTATCATTATATTTATTTATGTTCTTCTTCTCAATCCTTCTCCACAGTCTAATTATTCTTTACTTCAAACAATAACTTTGAAGTTTAGTTAGTATATATGTCAATGTATGATGTTTATTTTTCTCTTATCTATATTAACTATAGAAAAAAAAATTAAACAACTTCAGACTTAATAAATTTTTGTTAGATAATGTAAAAACCGAATTTTTGTAATTTTTTTCTTTCCTAAATTTATGTATTTCCTTTTTTAAAAAAATCAATTTTTCACTTATTTTTCTAAAATTTATGTCTTTTATACTTTTTGAGTTCAATTGCAATTGAAATATCAATTTTTTCTTTTTTTTGTTTTTTAATTTTTATTAAAAAATGTATAACAAACATGTAGCCCTTTCACAAATCAAAATACCATACACAAGAAATTTATCCAATAATTTTTCATACTTCTCACGTATACCAATATTATTATTATTATTATTATTATTATTATTATTATTATTATTTAAATATCAGACACTGTGAAACAACCGGTAGCAACAACCGAAATTGTTGCTACAGTGAAAATGTTTGGCTATAACTAGAGTATTCCTCCGCGTTGAGCGACACTTGAGTCTCATAATGGAGCGTGAGTTTGCTATCCTTGAGTGTCCTTCGAGAGTGTCCTAATTTTGTGAGGAACCTCTCTCTCTAAGTATGCCTTTTGTTTTCGCATTCTTGTAAGTGTTTCATCCTCTCAATCTTTCGTTTTGTTCCTTCTTTCCTTTAAGCTTTCTTTTAATCCATGTTCTTTTACATTTACGTTCGTTCGTTGTTCTTGTTATAATTTTTTATTTGTTTTGTTATTTCACCACTCTTCACTTTTTTTTATACTAATAAACTAATAATGGGGTATATAAGGTGGAAAACTGTTGTTAACCTCCCTTCGTGAACAATGCTACGTACCCTAAATCTGGTAAGATCCTTTGTGAAGACCGGGATACATCTGGTCTGGACTTCAAACTAGACTATGGACAAAATTGAGTTAAAAGAAAACTAATTGTATCAACCCTCTTTGACACAAACATAATATTTCTGCACTTTTGTTTCTTAGAAAAATGAACAAAAATTTTAAAAATTTGGAAGTTCAAGACAAGTTGGGATATAAACAATGGTCCTTTTCTTCTTAACTTTATTTTTACTATTTTTATTATTTAAATAATTTTATATTCATATTAACATTATTATTATTATTATTATTATTATTATTATTATTATTATTATTATTATTATTGTTATTGTTGTTATTATTGTTACTCATTATTTTTCTTCTAGTAATATATTGGTTCTTTTTGTCCTTTTAAGTTTTTATTATTTAATTTTACTTTTAATGATATATTGATCCTTTTACTATTTATATTCTTATTATTTAACTATATTCTGTCTACTATACTTTTTCAGTTCTTTAGTTTGTTTATATTTTTTATTTAATTTATTTTTAATTATATACTAGTCCATTTCTCTTTATGTTTCTTTAATTAAATTATATTTAAAGCCTTTGTTTGAATTATTCTTTTATGTTTTAATTTTAAATATTATGCTTATAATTCAAGAAATTTATATAAAAAAAGCATAAAAATAAATAAATTTTAATTAAACAAACATTGATGAAAAGAAGTTATCTATATACTTTATTATTATCTTTATATTTTTCAATTATTCTTTCATATTTGTTTATATTATTATCTTTATATTTTTCAATTATTTGTTCATATTTGTTTATATTGTGTTTATAAATTATTGACTAAAATAATGTATGATGTATCCTAATAATAAAGTTTTAGTAATGCTTGAAACTATATTAAAATGTCTTAAGTAGGTTAGTTGAACTTAGGAAGAGTCCTTTGATTTGCTTGTGTTAATACATGAGTTTCTACATTTGAAAAGTAAGAGTCCTTTAGTTTGCTTGTGTTAACACATGACTTTCTACATTTGAAAAGTCATAATTTAGTATAGTGCATTATTAAAGGTAAGGATCATGATAAGGTTTAAGACAATTGTGCAGGGAATATCTATATAATTTAGAGTAGTATCCTAAATTAGGATATTCATAGACTAAATTTATGACTATTTAATACCTGCTCAACATGGTCAAAGTTATGTAATGAGTATATATGTTTTTATGGACTCTAAGAAGGTTAATATTCTTGAGAAAAAAAATTATTATAATTATAACACTAATTTTAGTGAAAAATATTCAACTACATAATATTTTTTTAATAACTTTTAATGTTTACAATGGATCATTGGATATAAGACATGAATCCATATGTTTGATAAAAAAATATATTGAGTCTTATAGTTGTATCATGTTACAAAATTAGCAAGTGTACCAAATCATGAATTAATAAAGATGATAAGTCTAGATATAATTTCCCATATACTTATGTTGTTTAGAAAAATAATGTTTATTCACTACAATGTTTAATGACTTTTGCATGGGTTAAACGGTCTACAATAGTTGTTAGACGCTATTATATTGGTTCGTTTCAACCTGAGCAACGTCCACTTCTTCCTTAAGACCTCTTAAAGGATTCCACTAATCTTTAACAAAGATTACACAAGTTTCACCATTTCTGGTTTAAAACGAACACTACAAGAATCGCGCTTATTACCGGCGGAACATTATCGAAGGATTTTCGGCCGTCGGTACAACTGAATTACCGAAGGCCTTGGAAAGCATTACCGAAGCTGTGTGTTGATTTAATTTAGCGAGGGTGTTTGGCCGTCGATAAGTGGCCTGACTTAAGCATTTGGGCGTATTGGAGGAGTTTGTCTCCAATTTCGTGACACTCGAAAATTAGAAATTTCCCTCTCGTCCTTTGCTTCCATTCTCGCCCTCTCCCTTCGCGTTTATCTCCCTCTCCCTTGGCGTTTATCCGTACTGGCGGTCGTTGGCATTGTGTGCCGATATCATTGACAGCAATACCTTAGTGGGTGGTTGGGGTTGTTTGTTTGGTTAGGGTTCTTCGAAACGTTGTCGGTGTTGGGGTTGGGGTGGTGGTTGGTGGTGTGCGCTTCAGGCTGTTGCGGCAGTAGGGGTGCTGATTCGTGGTTGTTGGCGTGTGTAAGTCATTGCGGTGAAGCCAAGGTTGGTTGTTGCGTTGAGAGCTCGCAGTCTTCCTTCGATCATTCTGGAGTGCGAGGTAAGGTCTTTGTTTTAGAACGCGTCCTCAATAAATTGTTTGCCCAGTTCATGCCTATATGTGTGGAATGTGTTTTGTGTTTATGGATATTTTATAAATTGTTTGTGTTTCGCGTGGTTAAGCAGGTCTGATGTTCATTTATTGATGAATGGGCATGTGTCTAGAGTTGAATAAGAATGATTGTATGGAGTGAAGTAAGTTAAATTGAATCTAGTTAGGCTGTAAATGAACATTATAATGTAGTTACTAAATTATTCTGACTATGTCCTTCACTGTGTTAACTAATGAACATGTGTATTAGGTAAGGGAGGGGTTGGGTTCATGATAAATCAGGATTAACAGGGGTTTCATTAAATGAAATGGGGCTGTTTTGGGAAGTACGATAAAACTGAATGAAGTCTTATAATTGTTTCTTTACTGGTTGTCATAAACCAGTGGCTGCACTATCAACTCAACATTAAAAATGTTTCTCTTCATTTGAAACCTTCCCTTTCTCTAACTTTTTCATCTCCACCTTTGGTAGTGAATTCTGGTTTTGAATCCTATAATGCTGATGAGATAATTGTGCTGCCATCTGTGTTTCAGCCAATAATTTAGAAGCAACTTCTGCTACTTTTTTTTGTTAATTTCTTTTGCCCTGTTTGAAGCTGCTTTGTCAGCTCATTCTCCACTGGTCTGTTTGCTGCTTCAGCCATCTCAGTCCTTTTCAAGACTTCCTGTGTTTCATTTTTCATATCCTCAATTTCCTCTTGGGTTTCCTCTAACCTTTTTAGAACTTAATTTTCACTCACCTTTGTAGCTTCCACCTCTGCTTTGGCAGCATCCAATTTCATATCTTCTAATTTATCAGACTCCTCAACCTTATGAACTAAGGACTTAAAATCCTCCCCTGATATGTTGAACAGCACTTGCCTCAACTGTTTTTGCTACCTCTACTTCTTTCAATGCTGCTTTGAGCTTTATTTGGGCATCTTCTAAAACAAGTTCAGTGACTGCAACTTCCATCTTCAATTGTGCAGCCTCATTCTTCCAGTCTTGTGTTTCTTCCCTTGCATTTTCAGTTTTAGTGAACAACTGGTTCAATTTCCAAATCATTTCCTCTTATGCACCTCTAGCTTTTGATTCTTCTACAAATGTTGCTATACTTTGAACTTAACCATTTCAACAAGATTTAAATATCAAAACAAACTTGTTTGAGCTGCTAATGGACACTAATTCAAAATGTCACTTTTGCAACATTCAATTATGTAGAAAATTAACAGAACCTCATCACCAATTCTGAGTTTTAGGAATTCAAATGACCGGTTAACAATAAAAAAGACTCAAAGAACTTTGAACTAACTGAACTAAGCTAGAAAAGGTGCAACTAAGTATGAAGAGAGCATAAATGAACTTACAAAGAAATTTAGCACAATGAAAAACTAATTATAAGACCAAAAGAAGCATGATTCAGATTTGAGAATTTAATTTCTTGGGAGAATTGAATGAGAATCTGCACATATCAAGTTTCTGAATAGTTTCTTCCAATCAATGTAAAAGTATTGCACAAAAAATGGTTATCTCTTAGTGTATAATGACAACACCCATATTAGCCTTAGTTTCCTAAATAGCTATTTTCTTATGTAAGCTAATTTTATAATTTTAAAGTTGATTCCTAGGCTTTTGACCTGCAATCAAAGTCTGTAACCACAAACAATTAGTGTGAAAGTGTTGTCTACTTAATTTTTGCCACAAAAATGACTCACAACTTGGTGGTTTAAGACACGAAATGTCACAGCAGTGACTGTATGTCAAAACTAATCACTGCTGCAACTTGGATTAAAGTTTTGAAACTTGTTCACAGTTTGAATTGGCTCAAATCCAAACTGTTATTCAAAAACACCTTGCCACTTCCCAATTTTGACTGAAAGTTGAGGGTTTAGTATACTATTATGCACTTAGACCATTATACCACTAATTGAACTTTGCTAGCAAGTTTTAAACATCATTTTAGACTTACTCAAACTGTCAGACAACATAGAAATGGTAGCATTCGAAATCTGACTTTGTTATGGCCAAAAATGCAGAAAAATCACTCCATCACAAAAGCAAAACTGAGTTTATAATATTCAATGGACTAGGAAATAAGTTTTGGTGATTTGTTTTGGTATAAGAGGAACTTTCAGTAGTTCCCTTATTATTATGCTTTAATCCAGTGCCTAGTTATTATGGTGTTGTTGTGAAGTGTTTAAAGTATACATGTGTTGCTATAAGGTTCGTAATCCAAATGCTTGGTGGTCAGATTGTTAAGACCAGTGTTCCAGTTGTTGTAAGGACCATTTTCAGTTGCTTAGTTGCTAAGAACCAATGTCTTTTTGTATTTCCAACGTGCCTTTATTGTATTAGGACCTAAGTTAGCAATTTTAGTTGTTGTAAGGCCTTTGTACAATAGTTCAGTTCCTTTAATTGGAAGGGTGAGTTTAGGGATGAGGAAGTGAGGGAGAAAGGGATTAAAGGGTGGTAATTTGTAGAGGAAAAAAACTGAACAGAGAGGAAATACTTGAACAGTGAACTGCTGCTTTTGGATTCAGAACCATGGCTTTGTTTGTTGATGCATCTAGGGGGATGTATTGAAGATGTGCCGTGAGATTGGAGGTGAATGGAGGCTTGGAAGGCAGTTGAAACCAAGGGAACAGTGGCGGCAGCAACTGCAGATTCTGGAGGAATTTCTAAATCAGTCCACACATGATTCTGTAATCACAAATCTGCATCACATTTGCTTCTCTGGTTTGATCACGTGCAATCTGTTTTGTCTAGATTTCTTTGCATCTAAAGCTTTGAACAGGTTTATTTGGTGATGTTAAACATGTTCCAGGCAGTGCCAACCAGTATTAATCACTACAATGCAATAAGCATAGTTGAGTTCCTCAAAAATCTGGTTTCAAGTGCTGTCACAGTTTTCATTCAATCTTTTTCACCGTGATTGTTGTCTTTGATGTGTCTTAGGTGTTTAAAATTCTTCTAGCTGATATTCTGTAGTTAGATCTAGTGTTAGGACATTCCTAGAGTCATTGTGTGTGCTTTCAAATTGTCATTTCCATGCTTTCAAAATCTGATGCAATTTTGGTCCAATTTCTTGAATTTTGGCAACTGCTACTGTCATACAAAGTTGCTGGCTGTTTCTATGCATTATGAACAATTGAACAAGTATATTTTGTCATTTTCAACTTGTGTACACTGTTCAAATGGTTCTTGAGAAGCCTATATGCAGATTTCTTCTTTAAACCACCCTATTTTGTTGCATTTTTGGCTACAGCAGAGGTGATTTGATGACTCTGGTTGTTTCAGTGCAGTTTAACCATTTTTGAAAGTGTATTTTGCCATTCCAAACTTGTGTGCACTGTGCATTTGGTCAAATTTGAGCTGATATGAAAAATCACTTCCTAAACCATTAATTTTACCTAAATTTGGAAGTGAACTAGTGAATTTCAGCTGCAGTATGATTCCTTACTGTTTCAGTGTTTAAACATTTTCCATTTGATGATACAAACTTCCTTGAAGTGTCATTTGACCATTAGCATCACTCAAACTCATTTTAGCCACTGCTGTTAATTTTTCCAGCCACTTTATAAGGTGCAGAGTTCATTTTATTTCTGTTTGCCATTGTTCTTCTTTGGTTTTTCATCTTTGGATTGGCAAAAGCTGGGTTTAAGTTTCCAAATACATTTATATGCTTATCCAAGTGTATAGCAATCATAAAAAGCACTTTGAACCCTGCAATCCAGATTTGAAAGATCCAAAACCAGAAAACACCAAAATCTGCTGTTCTTTGTGGCATTTTGTCAAACAGTTTGGCATTTTCATCAAACACTTTCACTGCACTTGAATTTCCTCTTTGTTTTGAGTTTTCTTGTTTTTCTAATCTGTTCTAGACCTTATCTTAGGTTCCTTTTGTGTGCTAGCCTTTATTCCGGCCCCAAAGTGTTTAGAAATCACCTTTTCTTGACTTCTATAGCTGCTGTCATATTAATTCTGCATTTAAGTTGGATGCACCTTACTTTTAATCACTCACGGGTTTTTGTGAAATTGGTTGCTGGAATATCATTTGGTGGTGGAATTTTAACATCCAGCTAAGCTTTATCAAAGGGGTAGCATCTTAAGGAGTGGAGGTCTTGCTAACTTTGCTACAAGGGAACTTCAAGAGGACTTTCCATTGGCTGTCCAGCACTTCTTTGCAGCAGAAAAACATCACTTTAGAGTTATATTTCAGCTCATTTCTTTTGCTGTAGCAGCCACACTTGGCTTTGTATAAATTCTTTTACACTTCTTTGTATAAGTGGCATTCTATCACGGAACCTTTGATAATTGATTGCATCTTTGAGATGCACATTATGCATGTTTGTATGTGCTTGAAAACTGATATGCAGGTCTGTTTGTAATTGAAAGTTGATATGTCTGGGTTGCACAAGAAATACCATCTCTCTGAAACCTTCTCTGCAATTTACCGAAGGCTTTTGCCCTTCGGTAAATGCCCACAGTAGGTCATTACCGAAGGCTTCTGCCCTTCGGTAAATACCCTCGTATGGTCATTACCGAAGGCTTTCGCCCTTCGGTAATTATCGAGGGCTTCTGCCCTTCGGTAATTACCGAAGGCTTTTGGCCCTCGGTAATTACCGAAGGCTTTTGGCCCTCGGTAATTACCGAAGGTTTTTGGCCCTCGGTAATTACCGAAGGGCACAAGCCCTCGGTAATTATTAGCGACAAGAGATTTACCGAAGGATTTTTGGCCGTCGATAAGCCTTCGGTAAACACCCTTTATCGACGGCTTATGGCAGTTTCCGAGGGCTTCTGGCCTTCGGTAATGCCCAACTTTTTTGTAGTGGAATATCAACCACTACTGGTCTCAACACTAGTTTCACCATTAATCTTTTAAGTTTTTCTCTCTCTCTCTTTCTTTCTTTTTACTCAACAGGATCTAACTCTAGATAGTTTTAAGAGAACTCTTGATCTTCCATGATGATGATTTTTCTTTTCATTCCATAAGAATCAATCCTCATCTTCAGTTTTTTCTTTTTCTTCAAGGATATTCTATTTATACACCTTTTGACAATGTAACCGGTGGACGATGCTTGTCCTTAAGATTTGGTGATAATATATCTGTTAGATGAAGCTTGTCCTCGAGTTCATAGCTTTGTCATAGATGGCAGTCATAGCTTGATGTCTTTTTGTCAGAGCAAACTTACTTTTTTAGTACTTCATCAAAAGTAGATTGTACTATCTCTTTGGCGTGACTTTTGATGAGATGATCGTTCCATAAGTGTCTTCTTGTCTTTAACATTTATTTCTGACTTGTACTTGATAGAGCAGGTTGACACTTGTAATAGGCAATCTGCAGAAGGTAGAGTATATATGCATGCAGCAAATATGTTCTTTCTTTTATTACTTTTGCTAGTTTTGAACATTGAACATTTAATGACATTTAACGCTTTTCGCATTCTCTACCGTTCAGGTAGGATTTGATTGTTTGAGCTTTCTAGTGAAGATACCAAATGTTTTATGAGAGCTTCATTGTTGGATGAAAACACGTTTGACACATGGTATCATTTAGCCTATGGGAGACTTCTCCTAACGACACTTTGTTTAGTAGATACTCGTTGAGTTCAAGAGCATTTTTAGTAAGACATCTTTTATCATGTGTTTTTGGAACAAGATTTGTCCTTTTTAGTGCATTTACCCAAAATATCATCTTATGATAAGATTTCGTCTATCTTATTTAACTAGGCATGCCACGAGTGCATTTAGCAAGACTCACATTAAATAGCTAAACCGTTTAATGGTGCGTCTTTTATAAAGACCTTTCTCTTAGCGGTTCTCTTATACCTTATTTTCTTATTTGTATTGTATAGAATAATACGTAGTCAGTTATCTTTTGTTAGTGTTGTTCATTAGTCTATAAGATGTGTGTAGTCGTTAAATGATCGTGGCCCATCCCTTAGCAACCTTTCTTTCTACCTACACTTATGTTTAGTTACGTGACTCTTTTCATAGGTGAATTCTTACATTTTGCATATAAGATTCTTTAGATTTTTTATGTTGTTACGCTTAGTGTTTTGTCGACTCGTTAATAGAAACACCATTTAGAAAACAAAAATATTTAATATATAAAACGTTTAATATATGATCTTTAAACTATATAAAACGTTAAATTTTTTAAAAGGACTTTGGGGTAACCCAATTTTAATTTTATTATATAAACTATATAATAATAATACTATTAACAATAATAATAATAATAAGTATTATTATTATTAGTTAGTCACGCACATACAACTCGATTCAAAGATATATAAAAAAGATAGTTTCAATGCTAACATGGAAAAGTGTTTTAAACCATATTAATTGAAGATGATTATTTATAGTTTTAATGAATTTTGAAAAATATGAATGTAACTAATGAAATTTATAAAAAAATATAAAATTTATAAAAAAATATAAAATTTATAAATTAATATTATAAAATTACAAAGTTTTTACGGAATTCACACCAGATGGACCATCCCAATTCTCTCTACTTCTCCCTACTTCCAGAGATTCACAATTTTTTTTGTCTTTATCAAGAGAACATGCCTCACACCAACCACTTTCAATTCACCCTGTTTTGTCTAAAAGGGCTTTTGGTTGACCCAATTTTGCTTTCTACACTTTCTTCTGTTCTTGGCACTCCCATATTTGTTTCATTTTTAGTTCATGTTTCTCACCTGTTCTTAATATCTCTTTTGGTCTCTCGAAAAGGAGAAATGTTCAAAGTGATTATACGTTTATTAAAAAATTAGAAATGGTTCCAACTTGTGTAAAAATGGGTTAAGTTAATCCTTTTTGCTTATAACGTCAAAAAATGTAACGGTGTAGGTGCCCCCTAGGCAAAACATAATGATCTGTCCAATTCTTGTCATTGTGTGACACTGTGAGGTTAAATGACGTGTAAAATTAAAATTGCGACAAAATAAATGGATTATGTGGCAATGTTTTAACATATGTTAAAAAAAGAGGAGTTAGGGTTGGGGTTCGTGCAACTTGGTTCCTGAGGTGATGAAAGTAGTTGTCATGAGATAGGAATGGCTTCTTGCATGAACCAAATTTGGGGTTCTTTAATTAATTATAAAATTAAAATGAAACACCTCACTATGTTGTTCCATCATTTAATTTAAAATTGTAATTTTAAATTTCATATCATAGTATCTCTAAGTTCTTTTCAAAATACTTATTTAAAAGTATTATTATGAATTCAAATTGTATAATTTATTTTTAAATTTGAAATCATTTTAAATTACAGATTTCAAATATATTTGAATAATAAATTTCAACACTTATAAATAAACTAGCTAAAGCACCTTACCTTAAGCGTCTCAAACTCTGAAAACAATCAAACTCTGAAAACAAACCAAATAAAGGATGGAAAACTAGACATTAACTAAGAAGTAAAATAAACAAAAAATGTTATTTACACCTTTAACTTTTAAAAACATTCTAAAAAATTTGAAAATTTTAGTACATTTGAGAAAGCTTCTTTTGAAAGTCAATTTAAGAAGAAAAAGAATACCCATATATTATATTGAGAAAGCTTCTTAGATTATACAATTGATAATCTAAGTTGGAAACACATAACTTCTATCTGAATGAAACAAAATAAGATAGACACAAAATTATATGAACATATATATGAAAACTAAGAGGATGATGTTATTAATGATAAACTCTAAAATTTTGTAAAATTGGGAAATGTAAATTTTGTCTCACAAAATTGTAATAAAGTGAAAAAAAAAACATAAAAATACACCAAAAACAACAAGTTTGAGCCTTACAAAAAATTACGAAAATCTTAATAAAATGAAATGGTTCAAAGAAAAACCTTAGAGTAGTTTTCTAACTTTAAATAATAGGTCGAAACATTATACTCTTTTCCAGAAAAAAAAAAACAAGACTATTTTTTGAATCTTTTATCTAAAGTCTACTATACATTATTGTTAAAACTATAATTAAAACATATAAACGTACATTAATTTATAAATATATTTTGAAACCGTTAAAAAGAAAATATTTATGAATATAATATAAATACATAATTACATTAATGATAAAATTAAAACTTTCTATAAATAAATTATACGGCTATTAATTCCATGAAAACATACATATATCTATATCTATATAAGGCAATGAGTAGTGTTTGAAACTATAATTAAGAGAAAGAAGATGAAGGTGTGTTTGGTATTGCTGATTCTAATAGTTGTTTCCATTGAGATTGGTATGTGATATAAGGTTTGAAAGTTGATTTTTGGTTTAAAATAAGTTTGTAAAGTTAAGAGTCATGGTTTAACATTGAAATATATTATGTATGTTTTGTGAAACAGAAAGCCAAGGGCCATTGAAAATGATAGAAGGAAAAGTGTGTGAAGTGATGCTATCTGACGATTGTGAAATTGATAATTGCTTCGTTGATTGCCCCAAGAAATATGGAGCAGGTGCAAGTGCTCATTGTAGCCTTAAAGGGGAATGCTTATGCGATTATCCATGTTGAGATATTTTTACAACCTTTTCTTTCATTTAATATATAATTCCACACTTATAATGTCATATTCAAACTAAATAAAATTATTCTCTTATCATTATATTTATTTATGTTCTTCTTCTCAATCCTTCTCCACAGTCTAATTATTCTTTACTTCAAACAATAACTTTGAAGTTTAGTTAGTATATATGTCAATGTATGATGTTTATTTTTCTCTTATCTATATTAACTATAGAAAAAAAAATTAAACAACTTCAGACTTAATAAATTTTTGTTAGATAATGTAAAAACCAAATTTTTGTAATTTTTTTCTTTCCTAAATTTATGTATTTCCTTTTTTAAAAAAATCAATTTTTCACTTATTTTTCTAAAATTTATGTCTTTTATACTTTTTGAGTTCAATTGCAATTGAAATATCAATTTTTTCTTTTTTTTTTTTTTACTTTTTATTAAAAAATGTATAACAAACATGTAGCCCTTTCACAAATCAAAATACCATACACAAGAAATTTATCCAATAATTTTTCATACTTCTCACGTATACCAATATTATTATTATTATTATTATTATTATTATTATTATTATTATTATTATTATTATTTAAATATCATACACTGTGAAACAACCGGTAGCAACAACCGAAATTGTTGCTACAGTGAAAATGTTTGGCTATAACTAGAGTATTCCTCCGCGTTGAGCGACACTTGAGTCTCATAATGGAGCGTGAGTTTGCTATCCTTGAGTGTCCTTCGAGAGTGTCCTAATTTTGTGAGGAACCTCTCTCTCTAAGTATGCCTTTTGTTTTCGCATTCTTGTAAGTGTTTCATCCTCTCAATCTTTCGTTTTGTTCCTTCTTTCCTTTAAGCTTTCTTTTAATCCATGTTCTTTTACATTTACGTTCGTTCGTTGTTCTTGTTATACTTTTTTATTTGTTTTGTTATTTCACCACTCTTCACTTTTTTTTATACTAATAAACTAATAATGGGGTATATAAGCTGGAAAACTGTTGTTAACCTCCCTTCGTGAACAATGCTACGTACCCTAAATCTGGTAAGATCCTTTGTGAAGACCGGGATACATCTGGTCTGGACTTCAAACTAGACTATGGACAAAATTGAGTTAAAAGAAAACTAATTGTATCAACCCTCTTTGACACAAACATAATATTTCTGCACTTTTGTTTCTTAGAAAAATGAACAAAAATTTTAAAAATTTGGAAGTTCAAGACAAGTTGGGATATAAACAATGGTCCTTTTCTTCTTAACTTTATTTTTACTATTTTTATAATTTAAATAATTTTATATTCATATTAATATTATTATTATTATTATTATTATTATTGTTATTGTTGTTATTATTGTTACTCATTATTTTTCTTCTAGTAATATATTGGTTCTTTTTGTCCTTTTAAGTTTTTATTATTTAATTTTACTTTTAATGATATATTGATCCTTTTACTATTTATATTCTTATTATTTAACTATATTCTGTCTACTATACTTTTTCAGTTCTTTAGTTTATTTATATTTTTTATTTAATTTATTTTTAATTATATACTAGTCCATTTCTCTTTATGTTTCTTTAATTAAATTATATTTAAAGCCTTTGTTTGAATTATTCTTTTATGTTTTAATTTTAAATATTATGCTTATAATTCAAGAAATTTATATAAAAAAAGCATAAAAATAAATAAATTTTAATTAAACAAACATTGATGAAAAGAAGTTATCTATATACTTTATTATTATCTTTATATTTTTCAATTATTCTTTCATATTTGTTTATATTATTATCTTTATATTTTTCAATTATTTGTTCATATTTGTTTATATTGTGTTTATAAATTATTGACTAAAATAATGTATGATGTATCCTAATAATAAAGTTTTAGTAATGCTTGAAACTATATTAAAATGTCTTAAGTAGGTTAGTTGAACTTAGGAAGAGTCCTTTGATTTGCTTGTGTTAATACATGAGTTTCTACATTTGAAAAGTAAGAGTCCTTTAGTTTGCTTGTGTTAACACATGACTTTCTACATTTGAAAAGTCATAATTTAGTATAGTGCATTATTAAAGGTAAGGATCATGATAAGGTTTAAGACAACAATTATTGTGCAGGGAATATCTATATAATTTAGAGTAGTATCCTAAATTAGGATATTCATAGACTAAATTTATGACTATTTAATACCTGCTCAACATGGTCAAAGTTATGTAATGAGTATATATGTTTTTATGGACTCTAAGAAGGTTAATATTCTTGAGAAAAAAAATTATTATAATTATAACACTAATTTTAGTGAAAAATATTCAACTACATAATATTTTTTTAATAACTTTTAATGTTTACAATGGATCATTGGATATAAGACATGAATCCATATGTTTGATAAAAAAATATATTGAGTCTTATAGTTGTATCATGTTACAAAATTAGCAAGTGTACCAAATCATGAATTAATAAAGATGATAAGTCTAGATATAATTTCCCATATACTTATGTTGTTTAGAAAAATAATGTTTATTCACTACAATGTTTAATGACTTTTGCATGAGTTAAACGGTCTACAATAGTTGTTAGACGCTATTATATTGGTTCGTTTCAACCTGAGCAACGTCCACTTCTTCCTTAAGACCTCTTAAAGGATTCCACTAATCTTTAACAAAGATTACACAAGTTTCACCATTTCTGGTTTAAAACGAATATCAACCACTACTGGTCTCAACACTAGTTTCACCATTAATCTTTTAAGTTTTTCTCTCTCTCTCTTTCTTTCTTTTTACTCAACAGGATCTGACTCTAGATAGTTTTAAGAGAACTCTTGATCTTCCATGATGATGATTTTTCTTTTCATTCCATAAGAATCAATCCTCATCTTCAGTTTTTTCTTTTTCTTCAAGGATATTCTATTTATACACCTTTTGACAATGTAACCGGTGGACGATGCTTGTCCTTAAGATTTGGTGATAATATATCTGTTAGATGAAGCTTGTCCTCGAGTTCATAGCTTTGTCATAGATGGCAGTCATAGCTTGATGTCTTTTTGTCAGAGCAAACTTACTTTTTTAGTACTTCATCAAAAGTAGATTGTACTATCTCTTTGGCGTGACTTTTGATGAGATGATCGTTCCATAAGTGTCTTCTTGTCTTTAACATTTATTTCTGACTTGTACTTGATAGAGCAGGTTGACACTTGTAATAGGCAATCTGCAGAAGGTAGAGTATATATGCATGCAGCAAATATGTTCTTTCTTTTATTACTTTTGCTAGTTTTGAACATTGAACATTTAATGACATTTAACGCTTTTCGCATTCTCTACCGTTCAGGTAGGATTTGATTGTTTGAGCTTTCTAGTGAAGATACCAAATGTTTTATGAGAGCTTCATTGCTGGATGAAAACACGTTTAACACATGGTATCATTTAGCCTATGGGAGACTTCTCCTAACGACACTTTGTTTAGTAGATACTCGTTGAGTTCAAGAGCATTTTTAGTAAGACATCTTTTATCATGTGTTTTTGGAACAAGATTTGTCCTTTTTAGTGCATTTACCCAAAATATCATCTTATGATAAGATTTCGTCTACCTTATTTAACTAGGCATGCCACGAGTGCATTTAGCAAGACTCACATTAAATAGCTAAACCGTTTAATGGTGCATCTTTTATAAAGACCTTTCTCTTAGCGGTTCTCTTATACCTTATTTTCTTATTTGTATTGTGAATTTTAGAATAATACGTAGTCAGTTATCTTTTGTTAGTGTTGTTCATTAGTCTATAAGATGTGTGTAGTCGTTAAATGATCGTGGCCCATCCCTTAGCAACCTTTCTTTCTACCTACACTTATGTTTAGTTACGTGACTCTTTTCATAGGTGAATTCTTACATTTTGCATATAAGATTCTTTAGATTTTTTATGTTGTTACGCTTAGTGTTTTGTCGACTCGTTAATAGAAACACCATTTAGAAAACAAAAAATATTTAATATATAAAACGTTTAATATATGATCTTTAAACTATATAAAACGTTAAATTTTTTAAAAGGACTTTGGGCTAACCCAATTTTAATTTTATTATTTAAACTATATAATAATAATACTATTAACAATAATAATAATAATAAGTATTATTATTATTAGTTAGTCACGCACATACAACTCGATTCAAAGATATATAAAAAAGATAGTTTCAATGCTAACATGGAAAAGTGTTTTAAACCATATTAATTGAAGATGATTATTTATAGTTTTAATGAATTTTGAAAAATATGAATGTAACTAATGAAATTTATAAAAAAATATAAAATTTATAAAAAAATATAAAATTTATAAATTAATATTATAAAATTACAAAGTTTTTACGGAATTCACACCAGATGGACCATCCCAATTCTCTCCACTTCTCCCTACTTCCAGAGAATCACAATTTTTTTTGTCTTTATCAAGAGAACATGCCTCACACCAACCACTTTCAATTCACCCTGTTTTGTCTAAAAGGGCTTTTGGTTGACCCAATTTTGCTTTCTACACTTTCTTCTGTTCTTGGCACTCTCATATTTGTTTCATTTTTAGTTCATGTTTCTCACCTGTTCTTAATATCTCTTTTGGTCTCTCGAAAAGGAGAAATGTTCAAAGTGATTATACGTTTATTAAAAAATTAGAAATGGTTCCAACTTGTGTAAAAATGGGTTAAGTTAATCCTTTTTGCTTATAACGTCAAAAATGTAACGGTGTAGGTGCCCCCTAGGCAAAACATAATGATCTGTCCAATTCTTGTCATTGTGTGACACTGTGAGGTTAAATGACGTGTAAAATTAAAATTGCGACAAAATAAATGGATTATGTGGCAATGTTTTAACATATGTTAAAAAAAGAGGAGTTAGGGTTGGGGTTCGTGCAACTTGGTTCCTGAGGTGATGAAAGTAGTTGTCATGAGATAGGAATGGCTTCTTGCATGAACCAAATTTGGGGTTCTTTAATTAATTATAAAATTAAAATGAAACACCTCACTATGTTGTTCCATCATTTAATTTAAAATTGTAATTTTAAATTTCATATCATAGTATGTCTAAGTTCTTTTCAAAATACTTATTTAAAAGTATTATTATGAATTCAAATTGTATAATTTATTTTTAAATTTGAAATCATTTTAAATTACAGATTTCAAATATATTTGAATAATAAATTTCAACACTTATAAATAAACTAGCTAAAGCACCTTACCTTAAGCGTCTCAAACTCTGAAAACAATCAAACTCTGAAAACAAACCAAATAAAGGATGGAAAACTAGACATTAACTAAGAAGTAAAATAAACAAAAAATGTTATTTACACCTTTAACTTTTAAAAACATTCTAAAAAATTTGAAAATTTTAGTACATTTGAGAAAGCTTCTTTTGAAAGTCAATTTTAAGAAGAAAAAGAATACCCATATATTATATTGAGAAAGCTTCTTAGATTATACAATTGATAATCTAAGTTGGAAACACATAACTTCTATCTGAATGAAACAAAATAAGATAGACACAAAATTATATGAACATATATATGAAAACTAAGAGGATGATGTTATTAATGATAAACTCTAAAATTTTGTAAAATTGGGAAATGTAAATTTTGTCTCACAAAATTGTAATAAAGTGAAAAAAAAAACATAAAAATACACCAAAAACAACAAGTTTGAGCCTTACAAAAAATTACGAAAATCTTAATAAAATGAAATGGTTCAAAGAAAAACCTTAGAGTAGTTTTCTAACTTTAAATAATAGGTCGAAACATTATACTCTTTTCCAGAAAAAAAAAAACAAGACTATTTTTTGAATCTTTTATCTAAAGTCTACTATACATTATTGTTAAAACTATAATTAAAAAATATAAACGTACATTAATTTATAAATATATTTTGAAACCGTTAAAAAGAAAATATTTATGAATATAATATAAATACATAATTACATTAATGATAAAATTAAAACTTTCTATAAATAAATTATACGGCTATTAATTCCATGAAAACATACATATATCTATATCTATATAAGGCAATGAGTAGTGTTTGAAACTATAATTAAGAGAAAGAAGATGAAGGTGTGTTTGGTATTGCTGATTCTAATAGTTGTTTCCATTGAGATTGGTATGTGATATAAGGTTTGAAAGTTGATTTTTGGTTTAAAATAAGTTTGTAAAGTTAAGAGTCATGGTTTAACATTGAAATATATTATGTATGTTTTGTGAAACAGAAAGCCAAGGGCCATTGAAAATGATAGAAGGAAAAGTGTGTGAAGTGATGCTATCTGACGATTGTGAAATTGATAATTGCTTCGTTGATTGCCCCAAGAAATATGGAGCAGGTGCAAGTGCTCATTGTAGCCTTAAAGGGGAATGCTTATGCGATTATCCATGTTGAGATATTTTTACAACCTTTTCTTTCATTTAATATATAATTCCACACTTATAATGTCATATTCAAACTAAATAAAATTATTCTCTTATCATTATATTTATTTATGTTCTTCTTCTCAATCCTTCTCCACAGTCTAATTATTCTTTACTTCAAACAATAACTTTGAAGTTTAGTTAGTATATATGTCAATGTATGATGTTTATTTTTCTCTTATCTATATTAACTATAGAAAAAAAAATTAAACAACTTCAGACTTAATAAATTTTTGTTAGATAATGTAAAAACCGAATTTTTGTAATTTTTTTCTTTCCTAAATTTATGTATTTCCTTTTTTAAAAAAATCAATTTTTCACTTATTTTTCTAAAATTTATGTCTTTTATACTTTTTGAGTTCAATTGCAATTGAAATATCAATTTTTTCTTTTTTTTGTTTTTTAATTTTTATTAAAAAATGTATAACAAACATGTAGCCCTTTCACAAATCAAAATACCATACACAAGAAATTTATCCAATAATTTTTCATACTTCTCACGTATACCAATATTATTATTATTATTATTATTATTATTATTATTATTATTATTATTATTTAAATATCAGACACTGTGAAACAACCGGTAGCAACAACCGAAATTGTTGCTACAGTGAAAATGTTTGGCTATAACTAGAGTATTCCTCCGCGTTGAGCGACACTTGAGTCTCATAATGGAGCGTGAGTTTGCTATCCTTGAGTGTCCTTCGAGAGTGTCCTAATTTTGTGAGGAACCTCTCTCTCTAAGTATGCCTTTTGTTTTCGCATTCTTGTAAGTGTTTCATCCTCTCAATCTTTCGTTTTGTTCCTTCTTTCCTTTAAGCTTTCTTTTAATCCATGTTCTTTTACATTTACGTTCGTTCGTTGTTCTTGTTATAATTTTTTATTTGTTTTGTTATTTCACCACTCTTCACTTTTTTTTATACTAATAAACTAATAATGGGGTATATAAGGTGGAAAACTGTTGTTAACCTCCCTTCGTGAACAATGCTACGTACCCTAAATCTGGTAAGATCCTTTGTGAAGACCGGGATACATCTGGTCTGGACTTCAAACTAGACTATGGACAAAATTGAGTTAAAAGAAAACTAATTGTATCAACCCTCTTTGACACAAACATAATATTTCTGCACTTTTGTTTCTTAGAAAAATGAACAAAAATTTTAAAAATTTGGAAGTTCAAGACAAGTTGGGATATAAACAATGGTCCTTTTCTTCTTAACTTTATTTTTACTATTTTTATTATTTAAATAATTTTATATTCATATTAACATTATTATTATTATTATTATTATTATTATTATTATTATTATTGTTATTGTTGTTATTATTGTTACTCATTATTTTTCTTCTAGTAATATATTGGTTCTTTTTGTCCTTTTAAGTTTTTATTATTTAATTTTACTTTTAATGATATATTGATCCTTTTACTATTTATATTCTTATTATTTAACTATATTCTGTCTACTATACTTTTTCAGTTCTTTAGTTTGTTTATATTTTTTATTTAATTTATTTTTAATTATATACTAGTCCATTTCTCTTTATGTTTCTTTAATTAAATTATATTTAAAGCCTTTGTTTGAATTATTCTTTTATGTTTTAATTTTAAATATTATGCTTATAATTCAAGAAATTTATATAAAAAAAGCATAAAAATAAATAAATTTTAATTAAACAAACATTGATGAAAAGAAGTTATCTATATACTTTATTATTATCTTTATATTTTTCAATTATTCTTTCATATTTGTTTATATTATTATCTTTATATTTTTCAATTATTTGTTCATATTTGTTTATATTGTGTTTATAAATTATTGACTAAAATAATGTATGATGTATCCTAATAATAAAGTTTTAGTAATGCTTGAAACTATATTAAAATGTCTTAAGTAGGTTAGTTGAACTTAGGAAGAGTCCTTTGATTTGCTTGTGTTAATACATGAGTTTCTACATTTGAAAAGTAAGAGTCCTTTAGTTTGCTTGTGTTAACACATGACTTTCTACATTTGAAAAGTCATAATTTAGTATAGTGCATTATTAAAGGTAAGGATCATGATAAGGTTTAAGACAATTGTGCAGGGAATATCTATATAATTTAGAGTAGTATCCTAAATTAGGATATTCATAGACTAAATTTATGACTATTTAATACCTGCTCAACATGGTCAAAGTTATGTAATGAGTATATATGTTTTTATGGACTCTAAGAAGGTTAATATTCTTGAGAAAAAAAATTATTATAATTATAACACTAATTTTAGTGAAAAATATTCAACTACATAATATTTTTTTAATAACTTTTAATGTTTACAATGGATCATTGGATATAAGACATGAATCCATATGTTTGATAAAAAAATATATTGAGTCTTATAGTTGTATCATGTTACAAAATTAGCAAGTGTACCAAATCATGAATTAATAAAGATGATAAGTCTAGATATAATTTCCCATATACTTATGTTGTTTAGAAAAATAATGTTTATTCACTACAATGTTTAATGACTTTTGCATGGGTTAAACGGTCTACAATAGTTGTTAGACGCTATTATATTGGTTCGTTTCAACCTGAGCAACGTCCACTTCTTCCTTAAGACCTCTTAAAGGATTCCACTAATCTTTAACAAAGATTACACAAGTTTCACCATTTCTGGTTTAAAACGAACACTACAAGAATCGCGCTTATTACCGGCGGAACATTATCGAAGGATTTTCGGCCGTCGGTACAACTGAATTACCGAAGGCCTTGGAAAGCATTACCGAAGCTGTGTGTTGATTTAATTTAGCGAGGGTGTTTGGCCGTCGATAAGTGGCCTGACTTAAGCATTTGGGCGTATTGGAGGAGTTTGTCTCCAATTTCGTGACACTCGAAAATTAGAAATTTCCCTCTCGTCCTTTGCTTCCATTCTCGCCCTCTCCCTTCGCGTTTATCTCCCTCTCCCTTGGCGTTTATCCGTACTGGCGGTCGTTGGCATTGTGTGCCGATATCATTGACAGCAATACCTTAGTGGGTGGTTGGGGTTGTTTGTTTGGTTAGGGTTCTTCGAAACGTTGTCGGTGTTGGGGTTGGGGTGGTGGTTGGTGGTGTGCGCTTCAGGCTGTTGCGGCAGTAGGGGTGCTGATTCGTGGTTGTTGGCGTGTGTAAGTCATTGCGGTGAAGCCAAGGTTGGTTGTTGCGTTGAGAGCTCGCAGTCTTCCTTCGATCATTCTGGAGTGCGAGGTAAGGTCTTTGTTTTAGAACGCGTCCTCAATAAATTGTTTGCCCAGTTCATGCCTATATGTGTGGAATGTGTTTTGTGTTTATGGATATTTTATAAATTGTTTGTGTTTCGCGTGGTTAAGCAGGTCTGATGTTCATTTATTGATGAATGGGCATGTGTCTAGAGTTGAATAAGAATGATTGTATGGAGTGAAGTAAGTTAAATTGAATCTAGTTAGGCTGTAAATGAACATTATAATGTAGTTACTAAATTATTCTGACTATGTCCTTCACTGTGTTAACTAATGAACATGTGTATTAGGTAAGGGAGGGGTTGGGTTCATGATAAATCAGGATTAACAGGGGTTTCATTAAATGAAATGGGGCTGTTTTGGGAAGTACGATAAAACTGAATGAAGTCTTATAATTGTTTCTTTACTGGTTGTCATAAACCAGTGGCTGCACTATCAACTCAACATTAAAAATGTTTCTCTTCATTTGAAACCTTCCCTTTCTCTAACTTTTTCATCTCCACCTTTGGTAGTGAATTCTGGTTTTGAATCCTATAATGCTGATGAGATAATTGTGCTGCCATCTGTGTTTCAGCCAATAATTTAGAAGCAACTTCTGCTACTTTTTTTTGTTAATTTCTTTTGCCCTGTTTGAAGCTGCTTTGTCAGCTCATTCTCCACTGGTCTGTTTGCTGCTTCAGCCATCTCAGTCCTTTTCAAGACTTCCTGTGTTTCATTTTTCATATCCTCAATTTCCTCTTGGGTTTCCTCTAACCTTTTTAGAACTTAATTTTCACTCACCTTTGTAGCTTCCACCTCTGCTTTGGCAGCATCCAATTTCATATCTTCTAATTTATCAGACTCCTCAACCTTATGAACTAAGGACTTAAAATCCTCCCCTGATATGTTGAACAGCACTTGCCTCAACTGTTTTTGCTACCTCTACTTCTTTCAATGCTGCTTTGAGCTTTATTTGGGCATCTTCTAAAACAAGTTCAGTGACTGCAACTTCCATCTTCAATTGTGCAGCCTCATTCTTCCAGTCTTGTGTTTCTTCCCTTGCATTTTCAGTTTTAGTGAACAACTGGTTCAATTTCCAAATCATTTCCTCTTATGCACCTCTAGCTTTTGATTCTTCTACAAATGTTGCTATACTTTGAACTTAACCATTTCAACAAGATTTAAATATCAAAACAAACTTGTTTGAGCTGCTAATGGACACTAATTCAAAATGTCACTTTTGCAACATTCAATTATGTAGAAAATTAACAGAACCTCATCACCAATTCTGAGTTTTAGGAATTCAAATGACCGGTTAACAATAAAAAAGACTCAAAGAACTTTGAACTAACTGAACTAAGCTAGAAAAGGTGCAACTAAGTATGAAGAGAGCATAAATGAACTTACAAAGAAATTTAGCACAATGAAAAACTAATTATAAGACCAAAAGAAGCATGATTCAGATTTGAGAATTTAATTTCTTGGGAGAATTGAATGAGAATCTGCACATATCAAGTTTCTGAATAGTTTCTTCCAATCAATGTAAAAGTATTGCACAAAAAATGGTTATCTCTTAGTGTATAATGACAACACCCATATTAGCCTTAGTTTCCTAAATAGCTATTTTCTTATGTAAGCTAATTTTATAATTTTAAAGTTGATTCCTAGGCTTTTGACCTGCAATCAAAGTCTGTAACCACAAACAATTAGTGTGAAAGTGTTGTCTACTTAATTTTTGCCACAAAAATGACTCACAACTTGGTGGTTTAAGACACGAAATGTCACAGCAGTGACTGTATGTCAAAACTAATCACTGCTGCAACTTGGATTAAAGTTTTGAAACTTGTTCACAGTTTGAATTGGCTCAAATCCAAACTGTTATTCAAAAACACCTTGCCACTTCCCAATTTTGACTGAAAGTTGAGGGTTTAGTATACTATTATGCACTTAGACCATTATACCACTAATTGAACTTTGCTAGCAAGTTTTAAACATCATTTTAGACTTACTCAAACTGTCAGACAACATAGAAATGGTAGCATTCGAAATCTGACTTTGTTATGGCCAAAAATGCAGAAAAATCACTCCATCACAAAAGCAAAACTGAGTTTATAATATTCAATGGACTAGGAAATAAGTTTTGGTGATTTGTTTTGGTATAAGAGGAACTTTCAGTAGTTCCCTTATTATTATGCTTTAATCCAGTGCCTAGTTATTATGGTGTTGTTGTGAAGTGTTTAAAGTATACATGTGTTGCTATAAGGTTCGTAATCCAAATGCTTGGTGGTCAGATTGTTAAGACCAGTGTTCCAGTTGTTGTAAGGACCATTTTCAGTTGCTTAGTTGCTAAGAACCAATGTCTTTTTGTATTTCCAACGTGCCTTTATTGTATTAGGACCTAAGTTAGCAATTTTAGTTGTTGTAAGGCCTTTGTACAATAGTTCAGTTCCTTTAATTGGAAGGGTGAGTTTAGGGATGAGGAAGTGAGGGAGAAAGGGATTAAAGGGTGGTAATTTGTAGAGGAAAAAAACTGAACAGAGAGGAAATACTTGAACAGTGAACTGCTGCTTTTGGATTCAGAACCATGGCTTTGTTTGTTGATGCATCTAGGGGGATGTATTGAAGATGTGCCGTGAGATTGGAGGTGAATGGAGGCTTGGAAGGCAGTTGAAACCAAGGGAACAGTGGCGGCAGCAACTGCAGATTCTGGAGGAATTTCTAAATCAGTCCACACATGATTCTGTAATCACAAATCTGCATCACATTTGCTTCTCTGGTTTGATCACGTGCAATCTGTTTTGTCTAGATTTCTTTGCATCTAAAGCTTTGAACAGGTTTATTTGGTGATGTTAAACATGTTCCAGGCAGTGCCAACCAGTATTAATCACTACAATGCAATAAGCATAGTTGAGTTCCTCAAAAATCTGGTTTCAAGTGCTGTCACAGTTTTCATTCAATCTTTTTCACCGTGATTGTTGTCTTTGATGTGTCTTAGGTGTTTAAAATTCTTCTAGCTGATATTCTGTAGTTAGATCTAGTGTTAGGACATTCCTAGAGTCATTGTGTGTGCTTTCAAATTGTCATTTCCATGCTTTCAAAATCTGATGCAATTTTGGTCCAATTTTCTTGAATTTTGGCAACTGCTACTGTCATACAAAGTTGCTGGCTGTTTCTATGCATTATGAACAATTGAACAAGTATATTTTGTCATTTTCAACTTGTGTACACTGTTCAAATGGTTCTTGAGAAGCCTATATGCAGATTTCTTCTTTAAACCACCCTATTTTGTTGCATTTTTGGCTACAGCAGAGGTGATTTGATGACTCTGGTTGTTTCAGTGCAGTTTAACCATTTTTGAAAGTGTATTTTGCCATTCCAAACTTGTGTGCACTGTGCATTTGGTCAAATTTGAGCTGATATGAAAAATCACTTCCTAAACCATTAATTTTACCTAAATTTGGAAGTGAACTAGTGAATTTCAGCTGCAGTATGATTCCTTACTGTTTCAGTGTTTAAACATTTTCCATTTGATGATACAAACTTCCTTGAAGTGTCATTTGACCATTAGCATCACTCAAACTCATTTTAGCCACTGCTGTTAATTTTTCCAGCCACTTTATAAGGTGCAGAGTTCATTTTATTTCTGTTTGCCATTGTTCTTCTTTGGTTTTTCATCTTTGGATTGGCAAAAGCTGGGTTTAAGTTTCCAAATACATTTATATGCTTATCCAAGTGTATAGCAATCATAAAAAGCACTTTGAACCCTGCAATCCAGATTTGAAAGATCCAAAACCAGAAAACACCAAAATCTGCTGTTCTTTGTGGCATTTTGTCAAACAGTTTGGCATTTTCATCAAACACTTTCACTGCACTTGAATTTCCTCTTTGTTTTGAGTTTTCTTGTTTTTCTAATCTGTTCTAGACCTTATCTTAGGTTCCTTTTGTGTGCTAGCCTTTATTCCGGCCCCAAAGTGTTTAGAAATCACCTTTTCTTGACTTCTATAGCTGCTGTCATATTAATTCTGCATTTAAGTTGGATGCACCTTACTTTTAATCACTCACGGGTTTTTGTGAAATTGGTTGCTGGAATATCATTTGGTGGTGGAATTTTAACATCCAGCTAAGCTTTATCAAAGGGGTAGCATCTTAAGGAGTGGAGGTCTTGCTAACTTTGCTACAAGGGAACTTCAAGAGGACTTTCCATTGGCTGTCCAGCACTTCTTTGCAGCAGAAAAACATCACTTTAGAGTTATATTTCAGCTCATTTCTTTTGCTGTAGCAGCCACACTTGGCTTTGTATAAATTCTTTTACACTTCTTTGTATAAGTGGCATTCTATCACGGAACCTTTGATAATTGATTGCATCTTTGAGATGCACATTATGCATGTTTGTATGTGCTTGAAAACTGATATGCAGGTCTGTTTGTAATTGAAAGTTGATATGTCTGGGTTGCACAAGAAATACCATCTCTCTGAAACCTTCTCTGCAATTTACCGAAGGCTTTTGCCCTTCGGTAAATGCCCACAGTAGGTCATTACCGAAGGCTTCTGCCCTTCGGTAAATACCCTCGTATGGTCATTACCGAAGGCTTTCGCCCTTCGGTAATTATCGAGGGCTTCTGCCCTTCGGTAATTACCGAAGGCTTTTGGCCCTCGGTAATTACCGAAGGCTTTTGGCCCTCGGTAATTACCGAAGGTTTTTGGCCCTCGGTAATTACCGAAGGGCACAAGCCCTCGGTAATTATTAGCGACAAGAGATTTACCGAAGGATTTTTGGCCGTCGATAAGCCTTCGGTAAACACCCTTTATCGACGGCTTATGGCAGTTTCCGAGGGCTTCTGGCCTTCGGTAATGCCCAACTTTTTTGTAGTGGAATATCAACCACTACTGGTCTCAACACTAGTTTCACCATTAATCTTTTAAGTTTTTCTCTCTCTCTCTTTCTTTCTTTTTACTCAACAGGATCTAACTCTAGATAGTTTTAAGAGAACTCTTGATCTTCCATGATGATGATTTTTCTTTTCATTCCATAAGAATCAATCCTCATCTTCAGTTTTTTCTTTTTCTTCAAGGATATTCTATTTATACACCTTTTGACAATGTAACCGGTGGACGATGCTTGTCCTTAAGATTTGGTGATAATATATCTGTTAGATGAAGCTTGTCCTCGAGTTCATAGCTTTGTCATAGATGGCAGTCATAGCTTGATGTCTTTTTGTCAGAGCAAACTTACTTTTTTAGTACTTCATCAAAAGTAGATTGTACTATCTCTTTGGCGTGACTTTTGATGAGATGATCGTTCCATAAGTGTCTTCTTGTCTTTAACATTTATTTCTGACTTGTACTTGATAGAGCAGGTTGACACTTGTAATAGGCAATCTGCAGAAGGTAGAGTATATATGCATGCAGCAAATATGTTCTTTCTTTTATTACTTTTGCTAGTTTTGAACATTGAACATTTAATGACATTTAACGCTTTTCGCATTCTCTACCGTTCAGGTAGGATTTGATTGTTTGAGCTTTCTAGTGAAGATACCAAATGTTTTATGAGAGCTTCATTGTTGGATGAAAACACGTTTGACACATGGTATCATTTAGCCTATGGGAGACTTCTCCTAACGACACTTTGTTTAGTAGATACTCGTTGAGTTCAAGAGCATTTTTAGTAAGACATCTTTTATCATGTGTTTTTGGAACAAGATTTGTCCTTTTTAGTGCATTTACCCAAAATATCATCTTATGATAAGATTTCGTCTATCTTATTTAACTAGGCATGCCACGAGTGCATTTAGCAAGACTCACATTAAATAGCTAAACCGTTTAATGGTGCGTCTTTTATAAAGACCTTTCTCTTAGCGGTTCTCTTATACCTTATTTTCTTATTTGTATTGTATAGAATAATACGTAGTCAGTTATCTTTTGTTAGTGTTGTT